>NW_020954610.1:73975765-73991919 GCF_900497805.2 Vombatus ursinus | reverse complement strand
ATAGATAGATAGATAGATAGATAGATAGATAGATAGATAGATAGATATATAGATAAATAGATCGATAGATAGATAAATAAATGCTCTGCACTGGGAGAGCTTGCACGGCAAGGAATAATGAACAAATATGCAAAGTCAGATTTTGCCAACAGCCTTAATGGTAAGTAGGGGACCTTGTCAATCTGCAGTGAGAATGCATTCTCACTATTTAACATTCATTAAACACCCACCGTTTGCTAGGGGCCATAATGTATAAAATTATGTTCATGTCCCTGAATATCAGGGATTACTTTAAAAGCTGCTTACTTACACATCATACCCCTCAAAAACATTTCCCCCCTCCTTATAGCTCAGCACACACCTTACTCAGTTTAATAAAGGATACATCTTATTCCATTAAAATACAGCCTAACACCATGTTTTACATAAAGTAAAGAAGGGCTTGATAAATATTTGTTGATTGATTAGTTAATAATATCTCAACATCGTTATTTTATCTAAAATAAAATAGCCAGATTGGTACATCAATACACTGTTGATGAAGCTGCAAATGGGACCAACCATTCTGGAAAACAATTCAGAATTATATTAATAATCACCAAACCTTTTGATAGGATGATTCAACTAAATTTAATTTAACAAATATTGTTTAAGCACCTACTATGTGCAAAGTATTGTGCTAGAGGTTATTGACACAAAGACCAAAAAATGAAATAGTCCCTATCTTTAAAGAAATTACTTTCTATTTGGGATGAGGGGTGAGATACAATATGTTCACAAGTAAATAAATACAAAGTATATATAAAATCATGCGAAGTAATACATACATGTGTGTATACATATCCATATTATATAGACATTTGAGTGTATACATATATATGTATATATACCCCAAAACATTCATAGAAGCACTTTTTTGTGGTGGAAAGAATATAAATGTTATTGATAGAACAATACCTACAGAAGCTGTAATATGCAATATTTTTGAATTGTGGGAAATACTGACTATGAGGAATTCAGAGAAAGGTGGGAAGACTTTAGAGGTGGGAAATGATGATTATATAATATTGCATATACTGTCAGACATGGTGTGTGCCAGTTGGCTTTGCTGAACTGTTTTTCTTTATTATGAGGGAAGTTTTGGTTGAGATGGGATGGTGGTAGGCAAGGAATATTCAGAAATGACTGCTGTGCAAAAACAAAAGACATTAAGAAACTTATTGTAAAATAAGTATATAAAAAACAAATAAAAGGTGAACACTTCTCTATGCCTAAGTCACAATGTAGAGTGGATGTATACATATGCTACCCATCCTAACCCTTACTGTTTCAGCATATAAATGTATTATATTTTCACATGATATGAAATAAATGTCACAGAATTATATGAAGGAAGACATACATTTTGGAGGGATAGGGGATGGGGATGTGATCCCATCTTTAATATAGAGAGGATTATATATATAGCTACATAATATATAAGGCTGCCTCTAGCTCTATTATTCAGTGAGTCTATGAAAATATACCAGCATGTTTTCAGAATAAGTGGCCATCAAAAAATTGCCAGTATTTTTGTGTGGGGGATTGGGTACAAAGGAAAGGCATCCAAGGGATAAACTGAGCTGTAATTTGCCCCTGTTTAAACTCTGCTCTCACCCAGAACCCTAGTCCTCAGAACTAACCAACCTACAGGTTAAGCCTTTGTTGTAAAATAAGGCATACATTTGTTTCTGTTTTCAAGATTAACCCAGTGCACAATATACATTAAAAAGGTGAATTTTCAAGTTGTTACGGCAGTACTAATAAAGATGTTAATAAAAATTAGTCACAACATATTTAATGTTATATACACAGAAAATACCAATAATTAACATTGATATGACTCTTTATATACATTATCTCATTTGATCCTCACAACAAGCCTGTCAAACTGTTATTACAGATGTTATTAGCCCCACTTTACAGATGAGGAAACAGAGGCTCAGAGAGGTTACCTGCCTTGCCAATGGTTACATTAGAAGTTAAGTCACTTCTTCTTGACTTCGAGATCCACACAAATTATAACTAGTTTGCCATACTATCTCTCAAGTATGCCTAGAATCAAGATATAACATTCCTCTAGAGTTACTTCAAAAATATTTTTCCATTACAAGTTGTTAAGAGAAATTAGGGACATGGTGCTTTGTAAACCTCATTGTAGGAGGCAACTAGATGGCTCAGACGATAAAGCACTGTGCCTGGAATCAGGAAAACCTGAGTTCAAATCTGGCCTCAGATACTTACTAGCTATATGACCCTAGCAAGTCACTTAGCCCTGCTTGCCTCAGTTTCCTCATCTATCAAATGAGCTGGAGAAGGAAATGTCAAACCACTCTAGTACCTTTGCCAAGGAAACCCCAAATGGGGTCATGAAGAGTTGGATGCAACTGAACAACAAAAACCTCATTATGCCATACAAAGGTGATCTCAGGTTAATTATGATCATATTTGGGACATCTCAACCTTTTGAGAGTGATATGATGAAGGACAAATAACCTCCTATATTACAATATGCCCTTCAGTGCTACCACCAAGTTTTGAAAAGTCTGTATCAACCACTCATGGATCTGACTAAATATATAACATATTCTAGCTGGAGGAAACTTCCTGGTTGCCCTACTTGTTGTGAATACTAATGAGACTAGAAGCTAATAATGAGGAATTTCCTTAATACTCCCCTTCCACCAAGGAGTCTAAGGAACTTCACTATCATTATCTTTCATGATGTCGCTACTTTTCAAGGCTTGGTAAAAGTACAGGCTACCTATGTAAGGGGATCAAACTTTTGAAGCAGGGCTGGGTCACCCTGTACATAAGATCCCCAAGGGTTCCGTTCTGTACTAGTGACCTGCTCTAACCTTCTCTGATGCTCAGACTTCTGCTACTTCTCCCATTCTATTGCCACCCCATGCACTCATTAATTCAACAAGGCACTTAACAATTCCATAAAAATGTCACATACAGAGAGATATATACCCACATTGTACTCAAAACAATCTCATTATTTTAGTCACACCTCATACTGAGCAAGATTATGGACAAACCTCTAGGGCTCTGCGTTCCTTGACCTCTATGTTATCATCCTCAGCTCAGACCTAGCCCTAATTCTTGCTTGTTGCCTTTGCTTCATTTTCAATTATTATCTCTGTTTCTGAACCTAGACAACTGATTTTCTGGCCTTTATTTCTTCTATCTTTTTAAAGCTCCAGCTTGGTATTGCTGACACTATTGGTGGCCTAGGAATCAGGTGACCTAAGTGTAGTTCCCACCTCAGTGACTTTCTAGTAAGTCCCTTAACTTCTCTGAATCTCAGTTCCTCATCTATAAAATTAAAGTGGTGGACTAGATCATTTCCCAGATCACTTCCAGATCTAAATATATGATCCTATGATCTAGTACACTTTAGATTTTTAACATGTTTGTCGAGTTTGATTGTTTAGCTATACTATGGGCCCCAAATAACCCCATCTTTATCTATCCTGATAGAACAGTCACTTTCTGTGAAAAAGACCCATCAAAAGTTATAGGGTTAGAAAGCCAAAGGATCTCTGACTAGAACCCTTCTCTTCTAAGGTTTCCTTCCCATCTATTCTATATGTATATGGTATGTACCTGTTTACATGTTGTCCTTACATTATAATGTAAGCTCCTTGAAGGCAGGGACTTTTGTCACCTTTATTTGTATCCCCAGTGCTTACACAGTGGCTGGCACATATTAGCACCTAATAAATGCTTGTTGACCGATTGATCTCTTAAATTTGCTCCAAGTACTTTTACTTCAGACCAGGACATGGTCTGACATGTAGTCTTTCCTAGCACCAGCTATAGCCACCTGCCCTCAGAACAAGAAAAAGCTGAAACTGAAAATTTCTCACTCAGGGAGGGGCTGGGATCAGTAGGTTCTTTACCAGAATGCTTCAGATACAATTAGTTGAGATGAGGGGTCCAGAGGGAAAAGGTAGTGTTGGCATCAGAAGCAGGAATCAGTACTTGGATCAAAACCAAGTCTGAGGAATGAGTAAAGAGAGCTGGTCTGGGGTCAGGCTGAAGGGCTAGTTACCAGGAAATGGTCTGAGTTCCATGGCATCAATATGATTTACAGTAAAGAGTGTATTGTGAGTACACTCGGGTTTCTATGCCCCACCAGAAGAGACTGATCTCACTCTATAATTCCCTCTATGCTAATAGCATTACTCCTTAAGGAAACAGCCAACTCTAAAGCAGTAAGAGACATTCCAGCATGGGCAAAGAAGTCCAATTCACTCTGGGACCGGTGCACTCCCCCCTTCCTTATGCCAGATTCACCTAGAGAAGACTTGAAACATGATTTTCCCTTGATCTTTATAGTGACAATAGAATTCAAGGGGTCTGGCTGACCCACTCCCAATACCCTGTGACCAAAGAATCTTGAGGCATCAAAGCTTTTGCCCTCCTCCCTAAAGGTTTCCTGACCATCCCCAGGTTTTCATCAATCTCCTTTGGGGAGACTCTCCCCTTCCCACCTCCACCAAAAAGGCAGGGGAGGATGACTACCCTCATAGCCTCTCTGGTTTCCTTTTTGATCCAGGACTCATTCTTTATCATCTTTCTCCTCCCCACTGATCTTCATCATTCATCTATTCATGTAACAGGAACCTGAAGGGTCAGGGGAGGAGATACAAAAGAGCAGCCGGGCCCTGAGCCATTGCCAAGGTGAACTTATCTTCCTTGCTGTCCTCTAAATTGTCACCAGACCAGTAAAAGGTGCCAATATCTGATCTAGAACAAATGCTATGCACACAAGAAACACGAGCTCTTTTAAAATCAGTCACCCTCCTCCACAAAACAAGAGCACTTCAAAATGCACTGTTGCATGGATTCATTCATAAAAATCTTAGCACTGAAAGGCATTCATTCATTCAATAATTATTTTTAAGTATTGTTTCAGGCTTTGGAGGAGATACAAAAGATAATCTTTAAAGTGTACCTACATTCAAATCTAGCCTCAGACACATGATACTTACTAGCTGTGTGACCCTGGGTAACCCCATTGCCTAGCCAAAAATAATAATAATAAATAAATAAATAAATTGTACCTGCACTCATAAAGCTTGCATTCTGATGAGATGTGGCAAATAAATAAAGATTGGTACCATGTAATAAATATAAAATAGCCATACTACAGAAGAAAATATAATAAAAATAAAATAGATGTATATAATAGCCCATGAGTTTGAAGGTAGGAAAAGCATTTCTTATTGAGGAATCAGGGAAGGTTTCACAGAAGGTTTGGGCACTTAAGGGCAGTTAGTATTTCAAAAGGTTAGGTGAAGGACTAGGAAATCATTCCAGTAAAATGAAATGTCTGAGCACAGACACATAGGCAAAAAGGAGAAGGGCACATGCAAAGGGATGGATAGTCAATAGTCTAGAATAATGTTATGCCTTTAGAAGGAAATGCAATAGAAAGGTAGGCACACTAATGAATTTTTGGTAGAGCTATAAATTGGCCCAACCATTCTGGAAAGTAATTTTTATTTTGTAAAAAAAAAGTTGACTAAAGTGTCCATGCTCTTTGATGCAGAGATTCCACTGCTAGGCATACTTCTTAAGGAGTTCATTGACCAAAAAAAAGCTCCATATACACCTAAATATTTATAGCAGCACTTTTTGACTAGCAAATAGCTGAAAATAAAGGAGATGCTCATCAGTTGGGGAATGGTTGCACAAGTTGTGGCACATGTGTGTAGTGAAATATTACTGCTATGTAAGAAATGAATATGATGAATAAAGAGAAGCATGGGAAGATCAACGTGAACTGATGCAAAGTGAAGCAAGACATGCAATGAGACAAAGCAAAGTAAGCAAAACCAGGAAAACAACATATATATAATGAATATAATCATGTCAATAGTAAGAACAACAAAAATGATCAAAACTGAATCCTGCAAAAACCTAATGACCAAGTTTAATCCCAAAGATGAGATATTACAAGGTACCTATTCTCATGGCTTTGCAGAGATGGGGGACCATGGGTGTGGAACACTATATATAATGCCAAACTTTTTCAATATTTTAGTTTGTCTTGCTGAACTTTTTTTCTCTCAGCACTCTGGGAAAGAGGAGAATGAGACATTGGGAAATGCAGATGGTGTTAAAAAAAAAGACAGCAATAATTTTTTAAGTGAAAGATTGATCAGTGAGACTTTTCATTCTAGGTTAAATGATACAAAGAAGTACTCTTATCAGTTTCTTGGAGTTGATTCCAACAATACAAGAAATTAAGATTGCCAAGATTTCAAAAGCTGGCTCAAGTCAAAAGGCTCAGAAGATCTTGTAATTTCCTAAGATAGAAAAGATAGCTGAGTCTTTTGACTCCATTGAGAGAATAAGCATTTATATAGTGCCTACTGTATGCCAGGCATTGTGATAATCACTTTACAAATATCTCATTTGATCCTTACAACAATCCTATGAGGTAGATGCTGTTGGTATCCCCATTTTACAGTGAAGGAAATTGAGGCAAACAGAAGTTAAGCATCTTGCCCAGGGTCACACGGCTAATAAGTGTCTGAGGCTGAATGGGAACTCAGGGCTTCCTATCTCAAGGCCCAACACTCAAGCTATGCCATGAGCTGCCTCTGTTTTGCATATGATTTCAACTTTTTAGTATGAACATTTTCCCCATTACTGAGGTTCATATTCCAAGAGTCATTCTTGACTCTTCTCTCTCCAGTATGCAACTCCCTACTGCCTCACCAATCAGTTGCCAAGTTCTGCTGATTCAACCTTTTCTACACCTATTTCATTCATTCCCTTCTCTCTACTCACATGGCCACCACTTCAATTCAAGCCCTGGACATCGCTCCCCTGTACTATTGCAAAAAGCATCCTAATTGGTTTCTCTGCTTCTTCCCTCTTTAATCCATCTTTCTCACAGCTGCCAACATAATCTTCCAATCATTTCTCTAATCACAGACCTTCAATGATTCCCTGTTGTCTCTAGGATGTAATTTAACTCCTTAGTCTAGGATTTAAGATCCTCATTGATCAGGCTAAACCTATCTCACTAGCTTTATTTCATATCATTCCCCTTCATGGACTTTCTTCCTGATCAATTAAACAACTAACTATTCCCTGATCTGAGCATGCCATTTCTGGCCTCTTGTATATTCACACAGGCCAAATACAGTACCTGGGATTCTTATTTCTGTCTCTCAAAATCCTTATCCTCCTCCAGTATGCACCTCAATTATCACTTCCTTCAGGAATCCTTCTTTGTTCCCCGATTGTTTTATTTCCTCTCTTTTCTATTGTGTGCGTGTTGGATTGTGAGCTCCCTGAGAGCAGAAACTGTCTTTTACCTTTCTTCATATCACAGCCATTAGCACAGTGCCTGGCATATAACAGTGGCCCAATAAAAGTTTATTGACTGACTTGTTCAAATGCTTTGTGTTTACTTATCTATGTACAAGTAGAATTATATTTTCCAGTCAAAAGTAAATGCTTAGAGGGCGGGGCCTGTTTCATTCCTTTTTGCAACCCCAGAGCCCAGTACACTGCCTTTTACATAGTGGGAACTTAATAATACTTGGTTGAATTGAACAATAAAGTTGTGCATTTTTAAAGTTTCAAAGAGCCTATCTTGTTCCTGTACCATATATTGCAGTATTTGACCAACACAGATGCTCATGTATACAGCCACTCACTCACTGCAATGAAGACATAAGGAAAGATAACCCAGGATCCAACCTTTTGGTCACCACAGCTGCACCATACCACCTAATTTCAGTCAGACTCTCCGTCTACATTCATACCATTCATTCTCACCACATGCTTTTATTACCACTGCTATAGGCACAGTCAAATTTTAAAAAATGCATTAACTCCCAAATACCCTGGTAGAAGAGCCATATCAATCAGCCCTGACTCCATTAAACTATTCCAAGGCAGTTGCCTTGGGAGGCAATGGTTTCTGCTCATTGGAGGTCTTCAAGAAAATTTCAGATGACCACCTCTTTGGTATGCTGTGGAAGGGATTTTTGTTGAGGTATGAGTTGAACTAGTTAGCCAATGAGATCCTTTTTAACTCTGAAATTCCATAATTCTAATTCTGAATCTTCCACGTATTACAAAAACCGTCAACTGTTCTCTCTCACCCCCATATGCATCACAGCACTCCATTCTTCCTGCTCTCCTGACAATATTTCCCCTCTAAAGCCCATCCCCCCCCATCCCAAAAGAGGAGAGTGGGTATCCCTTAGCATCCCCAAAGGAGAAGGGGAATCCCTCTGGTTGGTTTCCCTGCCTCAAGTCTCTCCCCCTTCCAGTTCATCCTCCACTCAACTGTCAAGCTGATCTTCCAAAAGTAAATATCTGAAGTCACCCACCAGGCCACCCTCCTACTCAATAAACCCTAGTGGCTCCCTATTAACCTCCAGGATCAAATATAAAGTGCTTCATTTGGCTTTTAAAACCCCTTCACAACCAGTGCCCTTTCTACCTTTTCTAGTCTTCTTATACTTTACTCTCTTCCCTACACTACAAGTCAATAACACTGGCATTCTTTCTGCTCCTTCCACGCAGCACTCCATCTCCTGACTGTTCATTTTCTTCAGCTTTCCACATGCCTGGAATGCTCTCCTTCCTCCTCACCTCTACTTCCTGGCATCCCTGACTTCTTTCAGGACTCAGTCAAACCTTACCTTCCACCAGGGGCCTTTCTGCCCCTCCCTCTTTTAGCGCCTTCCATTTGTATGTACACTATCTGTATGTATGCTGTCTGTATCTCATATACACCTAATTATTTACATGTTTCTGTTTCCATTAGAAAAGACATCTGATCCTTGAGGGCAGAGACTGTGTTTTTGTGTTTCTTTGTATTCCCAAGTGATTAGCACAGTGCCTGACATTTAATAAGCCTTTAATAAATGCTTGACTCACTAGGAAGTTTTTCCTTACACAATAGTCTCTTGCACTGTATTTTTGCTGGCCTGGTGGGTCATGTTCTCCTTAATGAGTCTCTGCCCAACATTATCTGTATCCTCTTTTGAATTCCCATTTCCTCAAAGTCTGAGCAATGCTAAAAAAAAAAAAAAAACATTCCAATCAGTCCTCTGGCCTCTTTGATTCCATTAGGATATTGATGACTCCTGCACCTTTTCTTACTGCTTCTCTTTCCTCTCCCTATGACAGAAGCCAAAACACAACAGTCTTGTCCACTGTCCTTACCCTCATACACATGCCCCCAGGCACCCTCTTCAAAGCAAGAAAGACTTTTCAGCTCCATCTCACTTTTAGACTTTATCTGAGCACCTTATAGTTCCTCTCCCTAAATGACCCTGAAACTGAGTTTGTCCTACTACAGTAAAATCATGAAAGTGGTCTTGGACCCACCTTTCTGAACCTCATCCAGGATTTTCCATTTATGTGAGAATAGTGCTGCCAACCAACCATTGAGACAAATGACTAGAATCATTTCATTGAAAATATAAGATTGAACAAGACAGTACAGCCACACCCGAGAAAACCAAGATCTTCTGCTTACCTACATAGACCTAGTCCCTGCACTCTCTGGTCTTCTTTCAGGTTTTCATCTCCTGTACCAACCTGGAGACCACCAATAATCTTGAGTCAGATGAACAGAGGCTCTGTAACTGAAGCTCAGATCATTTCATGTCCAGTAACACCATATCTGAAAAGCCTGCCATAGTCAGTTGGCTCCCAGTAGCATAGACTAAGCTCTAACTTGCCTGTCCAAGAGTATCTTCCATTCCTCTTGGTTCCAGTCTAGACCCTGTATGCAGGGTTCCTGTCTGTACAGTCATTAGGTCACAACTTCCCTGGGTCTTTCTTTCCTTAACTGTGAAATGAGGGAATTAGATGGCCTTCCACTTCTAAACCTAGAATCCTCAGATCCCATAGCTCTCCCAAGTTATGTGAAGGAGGGTATCCTGCCAAGTCTTAGAATTCTTCATTTAAGCCCTTATTTAAAAATGTCTATACAAACTTCCTTTTCTCGGTCCCAAATGGACAACATCTGGGTTTCTGTATCTCCAGCACCTAGTACAATGTCTTATATACATAAGACATTTAAATGTTTTTTGAATGTATTTAATTGAATTGATGGAATATGTTATGGAAAGAAAAAATTATCCCCCTTTTACCTAGAACAGAACTCACACCATGCCTTTTCCTCTGAAGGGACAAAAAGTGTTGGTTTTCTCCCAACAAAGGGCTTCTTCCTCCACCAAGGGCACTTCCTAGCCAAATGCAGCTCTTCCCCATCTCCCAATGAGAAATGCCACTCATTCCTGAAAGGGTACAAGGTTGAGTCTGAAAGACCAGCTGATACTGCCCACAGAAATATATTATCTTTCTGCTGACCCCAGAAAATGAGCAGGGAACATAATCCCCAGACTTCTGATGAAAAAGGCATGGGAAGGATCATCAAAGTAACCTTTTCAAGGCTATCTGGCAGGCCTGTGATTTGTCTGGCCACTGTCTATAATTCCTACAACTCCAACCTCTGCTAAACAGTTCAACAAGAAAGACAGAAGGGGAGCTGACCCCATGATAATCCAATGGTTATATTCTAATGCCCACTATTAAGCATCCCTTCTTTTCTCTCTACCTCTTAATGTTCAGCTGAAAGAGAAGCATATTGCATATTGAAGATGCAAGACTAAACAAAGGTACATAGGTTCATTTTCTACTTTGTACCTCTCTTAAATATCCCAGTAAAAGTGTTGATGCAATCAACCTCCACTCCATTAAGTTGCTTTCTGGAGTCCTGGTGCCATTAAGTGGCACATTGGATAGAGCGATGGACTTGGAATCAAAAAAAGACCTGAGTTCAAATCCTACCTCAAACATTTACTAGTGGGGTGACCCTGGGAAAGTCACTTACCTCATCTCAGTTTCTCCATCTCTAAAACTGGAATAATAATAGCACAAGGATATTGTGGGAATCAGAGATTAATTGAAGCCTAACTAGAAGCAGGAAGATCAGCTTCCCCATATTTAATCTAGTAAAAGCCCCCAAATCACACCAAACTGAATAAAGTCACAGTAAGTGACTTCTTCAACCCTAAAGTTGAAAACACAAAAAGTCAGACAGGGAAACCCAGAGGCAATATGACAGATGGAAGTCAACAAGGCCAGCACCAGCACAGACAAACAAGCTGGTAGCCTTTCAGCACAACCAATAAGGCTCAGTAGCTAGAAACAGCAGCAATGGATAACTTCCAGTAAAAGTTCCAGACTACTCAGATACCCACAGTGGGAAGTATAAAAGCCATCTGAACCTTATAGCACTCAGACTGGGTCACCTTAAGACTCCAAGATAGCTGATATGGTCCTGAAATGCAACAGAGAGCTGCAAAGGTCCAGTGCTCCAAACCTCAAATATCCAGGGGGAGCCTGACCCTGGGAGGAAGAAGTCAGCAAAGGCACTACAGTAACTCAGGTTGTGACCAAGCAAGACTGACCACACCACTCAAAAATTTACCAGGGGGTAGAGATTGACCCTGGCACAAAGCCCCAGTTAGGGAACTAAGACTGGAGATAGTGAATTGAAGAAAACACCTATCACTATGAAGAATCATTGTTCCATAGATGATCAAAAATCCAACCTAGAAGGCATATTACCATAATAACTACAAGGATCAAACAAGATTTTATATATACATATATATACACACACACATACATACATGTATGTATAATTATGCCCTCCTCTACCATGTAATTTCACAGATCCTCATTTCCTTTACTATACTGGCAGTATGCCTGCACCTCAGAAGAGAGGTCAGGGATGGAGATATAGTTTGGGGAGTCATGAGAGTAAGAGAATTGGTTGAAGGAAATGAGAATATTTAACCAGGGTAAAAGTAGACTCGGTGGGGGGGTGGGGGAGAAGGCACAATAGCTATCTTCAGGTATTTGAAGTGTTGTCACATAGAAGAGGGATTAAACTTGTCCTGATTGGACTCAGAGGATAAAACTAGGTGAAATGGGTGAAAAAGCAAGCTTCCTCATGATTAGAGTTGTCCAAAAGTAAAATGGCTACCTTAGGAAGTAGGCAGATTTTCCTCATTGGAAATCTTCAAGAAAAGACTGGATAAACATTTGTCAGTATATTTTTGAGTGGATTCTTTTTCAGGTACAGTTTGAATTAGGTGACCACTGAGGTCACTTCCAACTAGAAATTCTGTGATTCAGTAAATAGTGAGAAGGAAAGAGGGCCAGGGGAAAAAAAAATATTAGTCTACCCACCTTGGAAGGGAGGGAGAAGAAAAAACATCCTAAAAGAAACATGTTTATATTTTCCTACAGAAAAACCCCTACAATCCACATAAAGAGTAATCTACTGAAACCTATTCTTTGTTTCTCCCAATAATCTACTAGCCAAATGCCAGCCAGCTCCCTGGGGTTAGTTTGACCTCACATTCCTCTTCTGTCACTTAAAGTCTTTGTCAACTAGAGCAAGTTACTTAGCCTCTCTGGGCTCAAGTTTTCTCATCTGTAAAATGGAATTAGGAATACTTATACTACTTACTTCAAAGGGTTGTTGTGAGGAAAGTTCTTTAGCAACTTATATATATTATATATAATTCTATAATTAGAGAGTGTAGAACCTGTGGCTTCAAGGCCACATGTGACCCTCTAGGTCCTCAAGTTCAGCCCTTTGACTGCGGCCCTTCACATAAGTGAAGTTTGGATTTAGTCAAAGGGCTGCACTTGAGGACCTAGAGGGCCACATGTGGCCTTGAAGCCACAGGTTCTCAAACATGTTATTGCTATTACTATTCCTTTTCTCCCTGGATAGGTAGCAAAGTCTGAGAGTTCATAGCAAGAGTGATCTTAGAAATTCAATCACGTCAAAGGTGGAAATAGCAATATCTATTTGGCTCAGGCTTCCTGTAGTCACATTTGTCATAAAGTCAGTTCATACTTTTATGCACTAGCATACATTCCTAAATTTCCACTCACGCAAACCAAAATAAATTATTGATAAAATGAAATAAATAAAAATAAAAAAACCCTAACCAAAAATCCTAACTTACTAACAGCTATCTTAGTAACAAATATTTTATCCACACAGACATCCCCATTTTAAATTATCTGACCTATCACTAAGATTTAGTTTTCAATTTGAAGATTCAATGTTTCCAATTTGCATTAGCTAACTCAGGTGATAAGGAGTTTACTCCTTGGGTGATGTGAGTGCTTGAGTGAAGAGCATTAACTATTTCAGGCCATTAGAATCTCATTTGTTTCATAAAGCAGTCATTTAGGGCATTTCCAATGTATAATGTAAATATGATTACTTAATTGAATAAAGGCAGAAAAAATCAAACTACTGCTTGGTATTACATAGGCAGAGACTGTATAAAACCTTTGAATGTAAGAAATAATAAGCGCTAATATTTCTATAGCACTTCATACACATTCTTTCATTGATCTTCATAAACATGAGAGAGATATCAAAAACATGATTATCATCCTCATCTCATAGATAAGGAAAATAAAATTCAGAGAGTTTAAGTGACTTGGCAAATGGACTTACAGCTAATTAAGTGCCAAAGGCAGGATTGAAACACAGGTCTTGGCTGATGCCAAGCCTACTATGTTATTCACTGTGGCATAATGATTCTGGGGTGGGGGGTGGGGGGTAGATAGTGTAGTATAAACAAACTCTAAACATGCATCTACCCAATTCTCAAAGCGAAAATGTGTACAACATATAACTTTGCCTTGATATCTCTCAAGGCCAGATTAAATGAATAAGTCCCCAAATTTTAAGAGATATTTATCATTAGCCTAATTTGTCTTCATGACTATAACCAACAAGCTTTCCTACCAAAGCATCTTGGATATTATATATTCATTATAAATTCCATAACCAGGACAATTTAATTTATCAGTGGAAACATTACGCTTTTAAAAAAGACCTATTGGCAGAAATATGTTTGCTAGACTCAATAAAAAATGAGATGGTGGTATCTATAGCATAATTACAAGAAATTTATTTTTTAAATAGAAATGTAAGCAGTAATTTTATTTTGGGTGTGACAACCAAATGGAAAAGCACTATTATAATATCAAGCCATTGCTCATTTGATAAGAGGATATGTCACATCAGCTTAAACACACCTCTAAATTAATGGTTCTAAATTAATTAATTGAGTTTGTTTTCCATTTCAGTAACTGGCATTCAGAAGAAACTCACAAAATTCAAATTCATTAAAACATATGTTTCTAATTTACTCCACATCACCTGGTCCATAAACATTTTAATCCCCCCAACATTCCCCAAATTATATCTGAGTTGAGTACAGGTACAGAAGTAAAGTATTTTTCCTTTCATTTATAACAAAGGACAAACAACAACAACAACAACAACATAACTGTCTTCTACTATATTATAAAAATTAATTAATTCAAATCAACAAATATTTACTTAGTACCACTACATACAAAGAAAACTTGATTACCACTTTCATAAAGATTTACTTACTCTTCTCATGAGTTAAAATGTAAGAAACTTAAGCATTCATTTATTCTTGTAGATAAATAAAGCAGTGATGAAACAGAAAATTTCTAAAATGAGTTAATTTCCAAAACACAATACCTTCTTTGGACACTGCAGGTGACAATGAAGGGATCAGTAACAGCCACAAAAATGACCACAATGTCCTTCATTTTAGAATCCCACCCCAACCACTCCACTTTAGAGCTATAAAGAATAAATTTTCTAAAAAATAAGATAAAGCCTTTATCTGGAATTAAAGAATTTCAACAATCTTTTTTAAAAAATAAAGATAAAGTACTTACAGTTATATCATTATAAGAAGCATGTGTCTATTTGCATTGTAAAGCTAGAATGTAAAACATTTCCAGACTCTTACCAGCACTTCCTTTATGGTGTGAGGGTAAATGAGTTACAGTAATAACCCAGAAAATTTCCTGCCACGTGATTCAGACGTCACCCTTAATGTAGACTTTAGTAGTTCAGCTTCCATGAGGACTTAAAGGTTAAAGGCATCATAAATTATGCATTTCCTCCTGTGCCATGCCCATACAAAGTGCTTTCACTGTCAAAGACATTGCTTTCAGATAGACATTATCACTCCTGTGTGTGTATCTCTAAACAAAACATTACCACTGCATTCATTACTGTTCAGTAGGTGGAAGGAGTAGATTCGTCCATATTATATACTGCTGTTTTTTAGGAATCCAAAACACTTTTGAAAATAGAAATTAGTAAAGTTTGTTACTCCAGAATATGACAGTAACCAAAATGAATGGCAAAATTAACTTGTGTTTGAATCCTGGCTTGGCAGAAGAGGGGAATGTAGTTTTTCCTTGGTTAGTCTTACATGGAAGAAATGTAGCCAAATAAAAACCCCACACCATTAGCAACAGTTGTGATTTTTCCCCTTCAGTTACTGCCCTGGTTTATACAGCTGAACATAACAATCAAACATAAAGTCAAATAAGAAATGCTCACATTACAAACTCCTCAACTTCAACAAAAGCTGTTAGCAATCCTTTGGCTAACATGCCCAGGTCCACATAGCTTACCTCTCTTAATGTGTCCACTTTCCTATTTGATTTTGCCACAAACCTGGATTTACGTTTGTATGGTGTTTTTTCTATTCTCTTATGTGACTGAACGTTCTGAATTTGCAGGAATTTTGTAAGTCCTGAAGCCTAATGCTGTTCTATTTTTCTGGTGAAAACACACAGGACACTCTAAGTGCATTAAGAGCCACTGACTGTATTCTGGGCCTCTGCATACTTCCCTTTTGCCAGGAGAGCAAACCAGACACAGACTACCAAAACTTCAATCACGAAATGACTACCTGCTGAGTGATCCCTTGTCTATTTTGGGCAATGAATGTCTTTGGACAGGTTCTCTGGAGTATGGACCAAACTTCTTTGAAGAGATTCCTGTGTCACAATAGACACACACTACACAACACCCCCATACATCTAGGGTAGGCTTGCGATTAAGTTGAAAAGTTACTAGCTTTCATTCTGGTGCCAACCTCTTTCTGCTTCAGCCCCCCTCCCCCACTCCCATTTCTCTCTCTCTCTCTCTCTCTCTCTCTCTCTCTCTCTCTCTCTCT
>NW_020954610.1:73870330-73975665 GCF_900497805.2 Vombatus ursinus | reverse complement strand
CACACACACACACACACACACACACACACACACACACCAGCCTACCCTCAACTCACCAGTTTGGATTTGGCTCGTTGCAAAAATTCTTCCATGTTGTTGGGGGTAAAGGGAAATCCTTGGGAGAAGGAGAGAAAGGGGTGGACAGGGATGGAGTAAAGTGAGGTGAATTAAGGAAAAGTTCCACGCACTAAGGGAGGGCAGGAGGAAGGGCGCAGCAGGAGCTGTGCCACCTCCCGCTGCTGCCTCTGCTGCCTCAGCCTCTCTCCCCTCTCCTTATTCCCCTACACCCACCCCACAGCCCTGCCTGGTTCGGCTAGGGTCGGCCCGTCTTTCCCTAATAAGGAAAGTGGGTGTGACACCCGGGAGCCCCAGCTAGAGCCTTGCATGCTCTTGGGCACGCGCTTTTCCCAGAGGTTTTGGTGGGGAGTGGAAGGGTGGGAGGGCCAAGACTCATCGGCCAATCGTAGGGCCAGGCTCCAGGCGGCTGACGTCGCTCGGCAAAAGATACTGCAACCATGGACAGCGCCCAAAAGTGAGGGCCAAGGGCCGGGGGCGGCTGCGGAGAGCTCTGCAGCAGCTGCAACCCGCCGCTGTCTGGGAGAGGGAAGGGCGGGTGGAGGTGGAGGTGGAGGTGGGGGTGGGGGGTGAGGAGAAGCAGGCACAGAGAGCTCTCACACAGCCCGCGCCTGACCAGCTGACTGGCAAAGGTACAGAGAGCTACAGCTCAGACTTAGTGAAGGTGTCTCCGCAGGGTGGACAATTAGGTTCGCTCTGCTAGGCTGGACCTCTCCACGGAGCTCACAAAAGAGGCACTACCTCCATTGAAAATGGAGATAATATCAGCAAAACAGTAACAGCAATACGGCAGAACCAAGGAAATTGTGTTTTGTCTCTGGATGCTGTGTGACACCCCCAGCACCTCTCTAGCCACCATGGGTTCTGTTTTCCTCAAATCAGTGTTTAGCCTCATAATGTTTTATACATGCGCCAGCCCCTCTTACTGCAAACCTTGCATTTAAGGCATCTTTGAATAATAATATTTATATAGTGCTGTAAGTTGTCATTATCTCATTGGAGCCTCATAACAGCCATGTGAGGTACAACTGGTATTGTCCCCATTTTACAGAAAAGAAAACTGAAACTCTCAGAGGTTGTGTTACTTACCAATGACCACACATTGAGGAAGCGTCTGAGGTAGCATTCAAAATCAGGTCTTCCTTATTCCAAATCCAACATCCTAGCCAATATACCAGCTGCCTCGTTGAGAAGAGGAAACTGATGTATAGTGAAGGAATGAATCTACTCTTGAGTTTGATGTGCACGCTTCTTTGTAGAGGTAAAGTAACCCGCAGAAAAGAAGTGGGCAGAGTTTACAGGTGTAATTTAAGCAGATATTTTAAAACTGAGCTCAAGGGTAACATTCAGCTGATAAGAAGTGCAGAAGCTGCGGATTGTTTGATGATATCACCTTGGCAGTCAGAATGCACTTCCCTTGCTGACTTAAGTAATCTAAAACCATCCTAGCAAAATTAGTAGTGCCTCAGCCCTTAAAACTGTAAAGTTGGTGATAATTCAAGTAACAACAAATCAAGCAGTATTCTAATATTTCCGATTACACTTTGCCCCCTGGCACTACTTGACAACTTAGAGAAAGGGAGGGCACCTATTTTTAGTTTCTCAGGCTTTAGAATTTTACCACTTATGTTAAGTACTATATTAACATGGGCCTTAGTTTCTACATATGAAAAATAAAAGCTTCCAGAGTCCCTTCCTGGTTCTAGACCCATGATTCAATGAGATTTAGTAATGCCTTCTGCTGAATACAAAGCCCTCCTCAAAAATCTCTGAATTCACCTCTCCTGTGAAGTCTTCCTACACTGGGACCCAGTAGCCCTCCCCTTCCTCTTCAATTACCCCCAATCATTCCTCTATAGGACTCATAGATATTACTGCTCAGTTAGCATGACTTGTTCCTGGCATTCTTTATTTTATAGACCTCTTATGCTTCTCTGACCAGATAGTAGCAATTATATAAATAACAGATCTTTCTTCACATCAGTTAACATCTCCTGGCATTGCAGATGGACATGATATAACATGAGTTCCAAGTCTGAATTCCTTCATGACTCCAGATATTAAATGACTTGCCTTTCAAAACAAAAAACAAAGAAGCTCTTCTTATTTTGGTCAATGGTATTACCAATGTCCTGGACTCTGAGGCTCAAAATCCTAAGGCCAACTTTGACTCCCCCTTCCCTCCCCTCACTGTTTCCTCAGAGGTCTGTCAAATACATCTCATACATCTTTTTATTTTCATTATGAGGATGATTAAGCCCTTGTAATCTTATTGTTCTCCTAAAATATAGACTCCTAACTCACATCCCTGCCTTTTGGAGCCCTCCCTATTAATTTGCCCTATCATAATCATTTCCTTTAAATACTATTTGGATCACCTCTTTCCTCCCAGCTCAAAAACTTTCAGTAGTAGCTCAATCCTCTCTCCTTCATCCCTCTATAGCCACTGAGTCCTCTCAATTCTTTTGCCAAGGCCTCCAAAATACATGTTTTCTTCTCTATTTCTGGGACCACTAACATTGTTTGAACCCCTATCACCTCATCCCTAGGTTATGTTTACAGTCTTTTAATTGACCTCCCTCCCTTTAGGCTCTCTGATTTCTGATTCATTCAATATACTGCCACCATGTTAATTTTCTTAATACACTATTTGGATCAGTTCACTCCTCTGTTCAAAGGCCTTCAGTGTTTCACTGTATAAGTTAGAGGTCAAATTCTTATGCCATTTTTCAAGGCCTTCTGCTGCTTGACCTCAAACCACCTTTCTAGGCTTAGCTTTTTATTTGCCAGTATAAACCTTTTGGCCTAAATAAGTTTGCTTACTCACTGTCCACTGACTTGTATAGGGGCCAATGAAGAGACCAGTAGATTCACAAAAGTTCAGGGTTTGATTACTGGTTCAGTTCTGATATCTGTTTGACCTTGGACTTTTTTTACTTTTTGTATCTAAGTTCCTTCATCTGTGATCCAGTTTTGTATAGGATAGAGTGCTATGGAGTAGAAAGGTATGGATTTGAATACTGCCTCAGTTACTTACCAGCTATGTGACCATGGGCAAGTTATTTAACATTTCTCAGTCTGTTTCCTCATCTAGAAAAATGGTGATGATAATGCCTATATCCCTTGGCACATTTAGGACCTGGCACATAGAAGGGACTGCATAAAGTTTGTTGATAGATTGGCTAAATGATCTGTGAGGCCCTTCACAGCTCTACATTTCAGGGATGCTTTACCAGATTCATGTCTTTGCACATGTCATTGCCTTGCCCTGAAAGCACCCCACCCCATGTCTCCTTTCCACCTGCTCCCCCTATATCTTTCTCAATTCTACTCATTCTACTTTCTCAGTTACACTGATCCTTCAAGGCTGAGCTCAAATCCCACCTCTTCCCTCTATGTGAAGTCTTCCTTGACCACTTCCTGCAAGTGCTCTTTTCCTCATCTGAACACCTAAAATATTTATTTTCCATGTCCCTCACTTGTTACTTAAAACTTGTTTGTTTTTCTTGTCAGTAAGCTTTTCATTGAATCACTTATTTTAGAGTAGAAAGGAAACTCAGAAGATACTTAGGTTGACCTCTTCGTTTTACAGATGAGGAAACAGGTTCAGAATCAGTTTCACAGCAGACCCGAGACCAGGTCTTCCAAATCCCGCATCTCAATATGAATCTTCCCTGTCTTGTCAGCTCCATGAGGAGAAGAACCTTGATTTCTATTTCTAAATATCCCCTCTAGTATCTAGCACAGTGTCCTGAACTTAGTGTTTGTTTGATTATGAATTCACAAACAGGCATGCTCACTCATATTCACGACCTCTGAGTCTACCACCATCAGGCCTATTCCATCATACTGACTAGGGCAGCCACAAGTCTACCTCATGTATAGCTAGGCAGATGGGTGGTACAATGGATATAGTGGGAGACCTGAAACCAGGAAGATCTGAGTTTGAATCCAGTCTCAGACACGTACTAGATATATAACTCTGGATAAATCACTGAATCTCACAAAGTAGGTTTCCTCACCTGTAAAATAAAGTTAATAATAGAATCTATATCCTAGGACAAACTGAGATATTTAAAAAGTGCTTTATAAACTTTAAAAGCACTAAATAAATGCCAGCTATTATCATTGTTGGATCAAGCCCACTTCATCAAAGAATCTCTCAATCCCTATTCCTTCCATCTTTTTTATGAAAGAATTCTGCTAAAAGTTTTGGATTATTCATGGAAATATAGATCTAGTGCTCAGTAAGTCAACTCCCTCATTTTACAAATGAGGAAATTCAGGAACAGAGGCTTAGTGACTTGCACAAGGTCATATAAGTAATAAGGACCAGAGCCAAGATTTGAACCCAGGTAATATGAATCTAATACTCTTTCCACTACACCAAACTGTTATCCTTATATCAAAACATGGCACACTTTTTATTTTGACAGAACAGTAAAAATATATACAAGGGGGTGAGAATGGTATCTAATGACTCATCATATTGTCCTGTTTCTATATGGACTATATCTCAGAAAGGTCTGTTAGTTTCATCTTTCTCACTTGCTGCTTTCAAAATGTAGCATTTTTAAATGATCCCATGTAATCAGAGGTATCCAGAAATGTATATCTCCTACTGGGACTAAATTTGGTAGTCATACAAGGATAGGGTTTGTTTTTTTTCTGGTTTTAAGGATGAGAGATATTTAAGTAGAATTCATGCATATTTGATTTTTAAACAACAATTTAACTCCATGTTTATGTTTTTATGTCCTTAGTGGATAAGTGCTGCCTACACTGGCAGTGTCAAAAGATCCTGTTTTTTTTTTTCCACCATCTTGACAAGCATGTTTCCTGAATCAATATTTTTTTTAAACTAGACTTTACAAGAAAATGGAATTTATAAATTCCCTACCTGTATTGTGTTGGTACATATGAGATGCTGGAAGAAAGGAAGATTATTTGAATTGTTAATATGCATATGAGTGGGAAGCAGTACCTAGGTTCACTTGGAAGAACACATTGGGATTTAAATGTCCAGACTTTGAATAATGGCAATCGGATATGCTATACTTCAGTCATTTCTGGGAACCAGAGACATCTTGTACAACCCTGCATATAATTTGAAAGGTCAGCAGAGGGGTAGAAAAGGACTGTTAGTTCTATGAGTCATCTTTCAAATAAGGCAGTGGCCATAATATCCAGTTTTGTTGCTGTGAAAGATCCTGGGAACTAAGCTTTTACTTAGCATCCTGGTGTGGTGGAAAGAATTGGGTTGCAAATTCTGCAAGAAGTGAGTGACACTCGAAGTTGCAGTCAATCTCCACTGCCAATGGAAAAGAAGGGAACAAGTATTTATATAGCATGTACTACGTATCAGGCACTGTGCTAAACTCTTTACAAATATTATCTCATTTGAGATCCCACAACAACCCTGTGAAGAAGGTACTGTTATTATTTTCATTTTACAGTTGGGGAAATTGAGGCAAAGAAGTTAAGTGATTTGTCCCGAGTCACACTGCTAGTAAGCATCTGAAGCCATATTTAAACTCTGGTCTTTCTGAACTCTGGGCCTAGTGCTACACCCATTGTACCACCTCGTTGGATTACGTTGAGCTGGGTTTCTTTTCCCTCCAGCCTACCTCATTCCTAGCTTTAGAATTCAGACTCCACTAGAAGCTAATGTGATTTGCTCAAGCCTTTCTGGATTCTAATGCTTTCACCTTGTACTCTTTGTTTCCTTTTAGTAAATTCCATTTAGTCAGTGAGAAATGAGTGAATTTTCCATCTTGTGGAACCCTCAGATTGTTTCAAAATCGAGCTCAAATGTCACCTCCTACACAAGGTCATACTCCATCATCCCAGTGCCTAATGCCCTGCCTACATCTCTGGAAATTATTTTGTACTTACTTATCAGTGGTCATGTTCTTCACCCAATAGAATGTAAGATTAGCAGAGATTCTTTCATTTTTGTCCCCAGTGCCAGTGCCAAGCAGATAAGAGGCACTTAATAAATACATGCTGAATTGAATTAAAAATAATGCTACATTTGGAGTGAAAGAACTTGGGTTCAAATTTCAGGTATGTCACTTAATACCTGTGTGATCTTGGGGAAGTCATTCAGCCTTGCTGATCCTCAACTTCTTTATCTGTAAAATTAAAGTATTGAACTAGTTAACTTCTAAGGTCCTTTCCATTTCTAGATCTATGGTCTTAGGATCCTATTTCTCTTTTTTCCCCAGAAAAAAAGGGCAGTGACAATTCAAGTTTTCTATACTGTATTTCCCCACACATAAGCCACATTCTGTGTCCAAAAAAATTTACCAGTTTAGACATATAGTATAAATTCTGTACAAAGATTTGTCTGTGCAAAGATTGTCTTGGGAGGTAGCTATTGGAGATAGGATGAAACGTATGGATTGGAAATAGAGGTGAAGTTAAACATTAAAAACCATTTGATGAGTAGAGTGAATTGGAAGAGGGTAAGAAACTTGCTCATTCTTTGCTCTCTGGATGTTCTCCACTTTCACCATCCACTGCATTTAGTGTTCTCCCTGGATATATACTACCTCCAGTCCTTCACCTAACACCTATTCCTGAGTACCTTAGCCATAGTCATTGTTTTCAAAAGAAAATTCAGAGTTATTGATGGGAAAGGATAAAGTGAAAGTCTAAGACTTCATGTGATTTACAAGATTCAACAAAATCATTCTGATAAAGTCAAATCTATAGAAGATTGTTTGCTCTTTCCCCACAATGAGGAAGGAAGAAAGAAGGAATGAATCCAGGGGATTTCCTTTTGGCAAAGGGAGAAAAGAGAGTGTATCTTTATTCATACCACTACACCTACACTGGCCCCTAAATAAAAACAAAATAGACTAATTTTCCAATTAATCCTTTCCAATAGGGTTATGAGAAATGCATGCTGTTGGCTACCTTAGAACCCACAGAATAATAATCATAGTGTGTCACAGTGGATAGAATGCTAGACTTGAAGTCTGAGAGACCTCTGTCTCTTTCTAGCTCTGTTAGGAAGTCACCTAATCTCTCTGACCCTCAATTTTCTGGTCTATAAAATGAGGATAATAATATCTGCAATACCCACTTCACAAGGTTGTTGTGAAGCTCAACTAAGATAACGTATCTCATTTAACATCTTTGTAAACCTTAAAATGCTATGTAAAAGTCATTTATTATTTTTGTTTACTGGAAATGGTCCCTTAATCAACAACTCTGTGCCTTGCCCTTATCCTTACTGGCCAAGAAGTACTGTGAAATCAGTTTTCCTTCACAAAAATATTTGCATATATGTATGTGTTTTGAAAACTATAGACTCATAAACCAGTTAGTGTTTGAGATGGTATGGAAGAGAAGAGACTGGTCATGAAATGTCCTGTAAGGAACAAATCCCATTTGATTAAGTATCCTACTTGATAAGGGCAAGGCACGGGGTTGTCGATTAAGGGACAGTTTCCAGTAAATAATTCCATGGTCTTTTGAAATAATAACAATAGTGATAGCTGCCCTTGTACATAGTACTTGAAGATTTGATGAAGCCTTTTACATACACTGACTTATTTGAATCTCACAGTAACCTTATGATCTAGGTGCTATTCTTATCTCCATTTTAAAGGGTCATTGCTGGTATGGTAGAAAGAGCATTGGATTTGGAGTGAGAGGAATGCTATTCAAATCCTAGTTTTCCCATTTGTCTTTTGGGTTAGTAGATTCACCTCTGTGGGCCTCAGTTTACTCATCTGTAAAATTAGGAAGTTGGATTAGCATCTAATCACTATATTATATCTAAGATCTCTTTCAGCTCTAAATCTAAGATCCTAAGAAACTGCAGTTCAGAAAGCTAGTGTTAGAAACAGGAAATGTACCAATATATGGGTTCTATGGATTATAGGAAGGGGAAACAATATTTTCTTCATCATACAAAAGGTGAAAACCCTGGGAGCAATTCCTTTTAGTATCTCTTCATGCAGTCAGGGGATGGGCAATCTATTAAATAAAACAATTTGCAATCTATACAGGATCAAAATTATTATCAGTTGAAAGAAATGATGAAAAAGGTATTTTAAAATAACCTGCTAAATATATATCTGCTGAAATTGCATTTTCCATTACTTAAATATTTACTTATGCAAATGTGCTGATTCAACACTGAATAATTAAAAGAGATCAGATTATACTCTGTAGTACAGAATTTTAAAATACAAAATAAAGAAATATGAGAGGAATAACTGGAGGGTCTAATGCCCCAAAATGGGGTCCTTGCCTAGATACCACCTAGACCTAACATTCTATTATTATAAATTCATGTCTTTGGGTTAATCATTACCTTTCCTGAGGAGCCCCTTTGTTGTAAAGTAGCTAAAGTGATGGACTTGAAGTCAGGAAGACCTGAGTTGAAATCTTGCCTCTAGCATTTATTATCTGTGTGACTCTGGGAAAGTCCATTAAATACTGGAAATAATAATCCTTGCAATACTTTTCACAGGGTTATTGTGAGATTCAGATGTGAAGATATATGTGTAATGAGAGACTAGCCAATGAAAGCCCAGTCCTAGAAGTGTGTACAATAAGTTCTGCTTGAGGCCAACCCACATTAGGGGTGAGACTGTTTCTGGAAGTGCATGATGCCATGGAATGTAAGGGTCAGTTCAGAGAATGGGAAGATTTTCTTGACTTCCTGTCTCCTTATTGAGTGGTGAGGAACAGACTTTCACCTGACTGCTGAGCTACAATGGGGTATACATACAAAAGACAATAACTGAATGAATCAAATTACATTTTCCCTAATGACACACAGGACATGAATCTTTGGTGAGATTCTGGTGGGGGCTTCTGACCTTCTGTCATCTGGTCACCATGAAACTTGGGCATTGCTGTTTTTCTGTCTCTATGTGTATCATTCTTTTCTTCTCTTAGGTGAAGGAGTATTGGAAATGAAATAGCCCCATGAATTTGAAAAGTCAGAAGAACCACTATAGAGCCAGTGACAAGAGTTCATGGCAGAGACCACCATAGCCAGGTTAAATTAGCCCTGCAATGGATCCACCTGACAGCCAAGACACCATCTTCTGAAAGCAAAGGAACAACTCATTCATTTGCTCTGCCGTCCCTGGAAGTGACCTTGATGATGGAAATGTTTGTAGCAACCTTTTCAGCTTAAGACCACTCTCCCTATGATAGACCAAATGATAGAGAGGAGCATGTCCCCAGCATTAGGGGGAAGTTTTGGTATTTCTGTTCCTGTTGTATTTTGTCAGCAAACATCCCTTTGTAAAATCTCATTAATGTTCATGGTGTATCAACAATGATTAATAGGGCATTAATCACTGGCAAAGATTTTGGGAGAACACATTAGATGGAAAGGTGACCTGATTGTATTAGAAAAGCACCTTAGTTCCTAGATCCCTTTGGATGATATGAAACTGAGCTCTGACAACCCCACTCCCATGGGTAATCAGAATTGATACTGAGAAAGTAAGTTGCAGAGTTGATAAAGACTACATATATAGTGTGGCAAACCTTAAAGATCTAACAATATTATTTGTTATTATTAAATGCAATGTTCCTAGAAAATAAAAAAGAAATTACTAGCATCTTAGTATGAATTAATTTACCCAATCACTTTCTTTTGATACAGGAAGAGTCCAGAGTAGAAGATGCCAGGCACCTTGGCTGGGGGAGGAGGGAATGTTAACTAAAAAGGGAAAAAAGGCATACAATGGAGGCATCATAGATTCATAGCTTTAAAAAATCTTGGAGGCCATTTAGTCCCATCCCCCTCATTTTAAATCTGAGGATTTTCAAAGATCACACAGGAAGTAAACATCAGAGGTAAGATTTGAACCTAGATCCTCTGACTTCAGTGCCAGTATTGTTTTCACTGTACCACACTGTGAGGACAAAGGCTTTTTGCCTACTTTACAATCGTGTCCTTTATATAGGTTCAAGGAAGATAATAGTTCTATTCACTATTCATGTCACAGAAATCAAATAAATACAGAATTTTCTGGAAATAAAATACTCATAAACTAAATTTTACTCTTAGAATCTATATTCTTACCAGTGGAACAAAGAAAACTCCTTGTATTTATGAGACTTTTTCATCCTTGTTCAGATTACTAACTGTTCTGAGTGACAAAAATAAAAACCAATATGGATAACAATACCTGTTCTACCCCTTCTCCACTAACATCCTACTCCAATGCTGAAGCATTGCACAGAGGTGACCTGGTTCTTGTAAGCTATGCCAACAGAGGAGAAACTCTAGCAGGTTCTCCATCAAAGCTGGAAAAGTTTCAAGTACCACCTCAACGATGAAACAGATGTCTGAGGTCCAAAAACAGGCCTAGCTAAATTTGAAGAGTCTCATGCCCAGGAGACAGGCCACATTAGCTCCTAATAAAGGATTGTGGTCTGTGAAAATGAAATGAATACCCACACTGATAAAAACCACCCATTTTATCAAGTTTTTAATCAACCAGCAATTAATCAACAAATATTTATTAAGCACCTACTATGTATCAGGCAGTGAGGTGGTACAGTGGATAAAATGCCAGGCCTGAAGTTAGGAAGACCTGAGTTCAAATCCAGCCTCAGATACTAGCTGTGTGACCCTGGCCCAGTTATTTTACCCTCTTTCCCCCAATTTCTTCATCTGTAAAGTGAGTTGGGAAGGAAACGGCAAACCACTCCAGTATCTTTGCCAAGAAAACCCCAAATCAGGTCATGAGGAGTCTGACACCACTAAACAAAGTCATGTGCCAGGTACTTTGCTAGATGCTAAGGGTACAAGGACAAAAACAAAGCAATCACTGTTGTAAAGGAGTTTATTCTATCTAGGAAGCCAATATGAACATGTATAAGTATATGCAAAATACATGTAAAATAAATACAAGGTAATTTTGTGTGGAGATGAGGGAAGCAGGAGAGGTCAGGTAAGACCTCATTTAGAAAGGGAAGCAGGAGAGGTCAGGTAAGACCTCATTTAGAAAATGGCAAATGAACTAAGCTTTAGAGGAATTTAAGGATTCTAAGAAATAAGTAGGGGAAAGAAGTATATTCCAAGAATGAAGGACAGCCTAGAGAAAAGCACAACATGGATTGTCATGTATGAGGAACATGCTTGAAACATAATACCTGACCCTACCCCTTTCATAGTGTTGTTGCAAGGATCCAGTTGGGTAATGTGTGGAAATTGCTCTGCAAAGCTTAAAGTGCTATGTAGTGTTATTACAAAACCTCACATTTCCTGACTTCAAATCCTGGGGGCTATACTCAGCACCACTGGGCCTCAAGTATGCCTAATATGTATGAATTAGTACTGGTGGCCGGTATGTTCTAAATATAACCTTTTTGTGTAAGGGATGAGCTTGATGCTCCAACTTCAATCAGTCAATCAACAGACATAAATAGGTTTTTTAAATGTGTAAACAAGATTATCTACATCTATGAATCCTTTATCAAGAGGGAACAACTCTTTAATCAGATCAAGAAGAGAACAGTGTGGTTGTCCAACTAAACAAGCATCCCTGAAGTCTTTGAATATCAGGAGAAATTTCAGCAATTGTTTAGTCATGCAGTAGAAATTTTCAGTTTAGAGGATTACAGCTAGGCATCTAAGAGAGAATTATCCTCTGGTAGGGGCAGAGGGGAAAGAGTTTCTTTCTATCTTTCTCCCTCCCTATTGACCAAGTCATCAGATAGACTGGACTGGTAGCAGACAATATGAGGACCAACATGGAAAAACTACAGAAGGATAGCCACCTGAGGAATAAAGTCATTTCAAGGATCATGACCCCTGCACCAGCAAAGAATGGCAGTGGACTCAAGAGAACACTTAGAGTAAATAAGGGTTGGCCACATGATCTCTACCAACTTATGAAGTTTGAGCTCACTCTTCTCTTGTCTGTTATGTTCATTTCTGAGGAAGTGTGCTTCAAATCTCTGAGGGAGAGTTTCACACCAATTGTTCTGACAATGCCATTTTAATAAATAAATAATCTTTCTAAAAGCTAATTGAAATCTGACTGATATTAATAGGAAACCCACTGGTGGGAGCTCATGAATGACAGTACTACAAAAGCCCATCTACTCAATGATATTTCTAGAATCGTGAGGGGAGAAGTAGTCATCCACCTTCTAGAGGCTCCAACCTGTGAATTCAAACGCCCAGTTGTGCAAGTGTACCAGAATAGGATGCTATATTTATATATTCATATAGATGTTCAACTCATTTGTAACACTAAGTTTTCATTGAAACTATAGACATTTTCCCACATGAGCTATCTTCTGTAAAATAGAGATACACTTACACAACCTACCTTACAGTGTTGATATTAACATATGTTGTAAGACGGAAAGTCCCATAACAATATGGCTTATTACATTATTACCTTGTTATTCTACTAAGAACTGCTATAATCAGAGCCTCAATTCACTTCAACAACAAGCATTTATTAGGCATCACATGCCAGGGGATACAAAGACAAAAATAAAAGGTCTCTGCCTCAAAGCACTTGTATTTTACTGGGAAATTTAGGGATAAGGACTGGTCCTTATTTCATTGGCATAGGGAACTCACAGATGAAGCAACTCCTACAACAAATGCAAGTTAGCACCTTTTTTTTACACCTTATAGTCTCAGAGTGTTGCCTGGAGCACCGAGAGTTTAAAAAAATTGTCCAATGTCAAGCAACCACAACGTAGCAGAACTAGGATTTGAATAGTCCTCCTAGCTTTTATTCATCATACCAGAAGTGGCAAACACACAGGCTTGCCAGCTGTTCTCCAATGTGTCCAGAGCTAGATTAAAATGTAATTGGAAATATTTAACAAAATAAATAAAATTACAATAGAACATAGATAATGTTAATGTGTGACTTTCTAAGTCAATTGCTACAAAGATTCTTATGTATGGTTTAGCGACCCTCTTTCTATTTGAGTTTGACACCACTGCTCCATACCACACTGCCTTTCTTGAAGGAGGTGTGAAGGTGGGGAAGGAAGGGAGAAGGAATATAGACTGTGAGAAAATGACCCTTTTCTCTGACTCTATATAATCTGTATGATTTCTGTATGTTTAGAGCAATTGTGATATTTTAAAACTATAGGATTCTGAAAGACATCCCAACTGGCATCTGAATTAATATATCATCAGCATAAACAGGGAAAAATAGATTAAATAGACAGGTCTCTCCCATTAAAATTATCACCATTCCAAAATGGGTCCATCATTCCCTGTCTAGTAATAGACTGGAGATGTTCAAGATAATAAGCTTTAAAATTTGAAAAGAAACCAACTTGGTCTTGAGCACTTAAAAGAAGAACCTTGTGCGAAAGGCTAAAGGGTTTAATGAAAAAAAAAAAAACTTTTTACAGCCAAAAGGATAGAACCCAGGATAAGGCTACATCAGAGATGGGTGACCCTTTCTTCATTAAAAAGCACAAACTATTATATATTAGGCAACAGACTGTCATGGACAGTGTTAACTATACGTACAGTACAAAAAATTTAAAGTGACTACATTTCCCCTTGATCAATGTGTAAGTATGGATCTACCCCTCCAAAAGGGTGCATTCCCAAGCTTTTTCTGCCCTGATTGGTCCTGCTATTTTTATTTCTTTTTGCCATTGACTGAACCCTGTTAACTTGTCCTTTTAACAGATTTAACATATTGTAATAAACTCAACTACCAAGCCACACTCTACTCCCTCCCCAAAAAAAATACCACCAAGTATCTCCTCTGAGCAACGTGGTTTGAGGAAAATGCCAAGGCTTTTATCCTGCCTGAGATCTACTTTAATTTAGGATTTTTTCCCCAGTCTTTCTCTGTAAGCACAGTACAGACAATTTCACTATAACAGACACATGAACCCCCCTCCCAAAAAAAAAACCATGATACTATGCAAAATTACACAGAAACCACAGGGCTCATGGGGAAAATGGGGTTGGGGCGCAATGCTCAAAAACTTCTTCAGTAACACATAAAACAAAGGATAAGAACAAAATGAAAATGGTAGCATAGTTTTATATATGTTAAATGATTAGGAAATACATAAATACTGTAATAAACAGGGGCGGCATCCACAGCTTGGGGGAAAGGGGGAGGGGCAGTGGGGCAGTGAGTTGGGCAGGCCTTGGGCTGGGTGCCATGATGGAAGTAAGTGGAGGTGGCAATAGTGCAACCAGCCCTCCGCCTCCCACAGCTCCTGCTACACCAGAAGATATTCCACAAATACAGTATTTTATCTTGATACAGACCTGAAGTTTGCTTGTGGAAATGGGCACAACAATTGCACGTTGTGATGTATTGTGAAGCAAAGCAATTTTCTGTATTCTCAGTTTCTAGAGGAAGGAGTCTTGGAGAAGCACACTTGAAATTCGGGTTACGTTCAGAATATTCTCTAATATAGTAATTGCCTTGGAAAAAAATTCACTTTTTCAAACGTGTTGTAGCATGTATTATTTCCAATATATAGACTGCGCTAGGTCTTCTTGATTCTTTTAGCTTATTGTATTTTAAGGCACCCCTATTCCCGCCAGTTCTTAAAGCCCCACCCCTCCCCCACCGTTTGTTACCCCTTTCCCTAGTTTCGGATTTTTGCTTAACTTACTAGTTCCTTTTTCTTTCTTGCTTTTATCTAGTCATTTAATTCTTTCTCTCTTTTTTCCTCCCTCAGTTAAGTAGCCAAGTAAAATCCCTGTACTTTTCAATTTGTTTTATTCATTAGTTTTTTTAAATTTTCATTGTCTGTCTGAACCATGCTAGTTTCCACTTTCTTTTTTTTCAAATCTTCTTATACAAAATACTCATATGGAAATGTTTTACGTGATTGCATATATATAACCTATATCAGATTGCTTACCATCTCAGGGAGGGGGGAGGGAAGGAAGAGGGGGAGGAACAGAATTTGGAACTCAAAACTTTTTTAAAAAAATTTTAACATATAATTGGGGGGAAATATATGTATAGATGTATGTATACATGTATGTATATGTATGTATGTGTGTATACATGTATGTATATATAAACTTTTATCTGCACATTTTTCTAAAAAGGATTTCTTTCTTTTATTCTCTTCATTATTTATCTTCCCTTTCTATTCTAGACTTTTATTTTTTGATTCATGGCCTTTATATTTATTTATATTTATTTGGTCCTTCTTTAGTCTCCATATTCCTCATGGAATTAAAGCTTTTCTGAGGAACCTATTTTGAGTACCTTCTAAACATATATTATTGCATGTATTGCGTATATATATGCATATATATATTAATTGCCTTGTAGTTCTTGCCCACTGACTTCCCCCCTTCTTTTTTGTTGTTGATGTCCTGCCTCATTCTTAGAAATGCCAATTCCTGCAGGTGATGGAGAAGATATATCTCATGGAAGGAATTTTCCTATGTCTCTGATTGTGCAATTTGTTGCTAATCTTTGCCTTCCCCACGGTCATTTTTTTCCACAAGTCTTAAAATCTCTTCCCTGCGTCCATGCTGTAAGCCTATATTTGTTCATTCAATCAGAAGATCATAGATCCAGACTTTAGAGATTATCTAGTCCCAGTTCTTTTTTTTTTACCTTTACAAACCAGAAAGCTGAGATCTAAATTCACAAGGGCAGGATTCAAACCCATCTCCTCTGTCGTCATCAGCAAATATCTTTCAATGGCATCAAATGTATCACAGTTTGTGTTACTTTAGAATAAGATTCGAGGAAATTGGACATCAGTTAAGTGAGTACTATGTTTCACAAATACCTAACAAGAGTACTAACAGCTAAGAACCTGGACATGGAAATAATCAACAGGAAACTAGAATTTCCAGAGTGGAAGATCCAAAGATATCCAGGAGATATAGCCAGGAGGGCTACAGAGGCATCTGTCTTGTAGAGTGGGGCCCCTTCCTGAGCCTAGCAAAGAATATTGAGAGATCCACCTAGAAAATATACTTTCTTCAACCAGGGTTCTGACTGTAGGGTTGAGGAGAAGAATGAGAAGAGCCACAAGGATACCCCTTTCAACTATACCTGTCAATTTGTGACTTGATTATCATCATTTTAAGATCAGGGTTTTGTGTTCTGTGAACTCATCAATTCTACTCTTATTTTTATATGTTTTACTTTACTTTCCCATAGTTGCCTAGTAAAGTTTCCCTTTAAAAAAGCATTTGGCTCAGCTGATTAAGGGGGGAAAAGATCCATAGTAAGTTCTAAAAAACCCTGGGAGAATACGACCTTCTAGAATCCAGCTGTTGTGACATCAGAAGAGAAAAGAGCCAATACCTACACAGAACCAGGGCCTATTAGTGAGCAAGAAGAACTCAACTCTCCTGATAGTATTCTTGCATGACTACACTAAAATTTTGCATTCATCATCTATTACTTGCCCTTGATTTCATCTTCTGTACATGTCTCTCCAAGGTTTAAGTTGATTGATGTACATCCCCATCCACCCTTATACATGTACCTCTGTTTACCCAAAGCCCTATGTTTATTCTTTTTGGAATCATTTCTGTTTGCATTTTTTAATTTCTTTCTTGACATCTTCCCTTCCTGGGCTGATGCCCTATGTAGAATTTTAGGTAATAGGATCCTAACTATTCTTCTTTATAACCCTTTGAAATCTGTTCTCCCAAGATCTAGGATGTGTGCCAGGCTGTGTCTGACTTTCCTCTCCTCTATCATGAATTCTAAGATGAAATGATAATTTTCTCCCAAATGGCCAATAATTTCTATTTCAGCAACCAATTTCTCCTGATTGGTCAGACTCTGGTCCAGAATAGAATTTTTTCCTCTACCACTTTTTGAGGAAAGAAAAGAACATTAAATTAAGCCAATAAATTATTAGCTGCTTAGCTTTTGAAAGAAAGAGCTCCAGCAGATAATTGAATTCTCCTATCACTACTGTATCTATTTCCCAAACTCTTCCTTCTGCCTAGGTGGACTGCAGTGTATGTCCACAACAATCTGCTTCTGTTTCCCAGTGATCTACACCCAGTCTAGAATCTATAGTTCCTCTTCCTTGCTAACTGTATTTTGTACTTTTGTATATAGACATTCAAAACCAAAAGTTTTGACTGTCTATTTTCTTAGATTTCTGTTTTCTATGATTCACTAGGCATCTCTTCCCAGATGGTAGATTAAACTTATTCCATTGGGCCCCAGAGGGCAGAATTAGGAGATTTGCAAAAAGGATGAATTCAAGATAGATCTTAGGGAAAACTTTCTAACCCAAACTGAATGGACTAACCTCAGGAAGTGATGGGCTAGATGCAGAGGCTAGATGACCACATGCGAGGTATTTTATGGTGGTCTCTGCTTTATATGTATGTGTTAGACTGAATGGATGCTAAGTTCCCTTCTATCTAAAAAAAAATGTGATTTTGTGCTTCTACTCTCCTCACTACTGGTTCCTGAATTTCTTCAAATTAGTATAATTTCCAAATACTTATGAAAACTCTAATTCTGACCTTTTTATCTATGGTGTCCCTTTTGAATATGCTATGCCTTTCCAGATCCATATACCAGTAATAGGTCCAATCCCATCAAATCTCAGTCACACTTTTGAAATTTAATCTTCCTTCTTATGCTAAGAGTTTTAGTTCACCTTCCTTGTTGCCATTCTTTTGTGCTCTTGTGTAAAAATGTCCAGGCCATGGGGCTTCTTTGAGAGCTCTTTTCTGACAAATTCTCCTTTGAATTGATGGGTATCTCTATAGCTAGTCTTCCTGCATTCTAGTTGTTCTCTATATTATCTAGCTTAGTAGGATGTGTAGAATTCCCCCCACACACCTTTTAATAAAGCCCTTGATTTTTGACATTCCTCTCTCTCTCACTCTCTCTCTGTCTATATATATGTATGTGTGTATGTATAGATAGATACACATTACATATATATGTATATAGAGGAACCTCAGAAAATTATATATATATACATAAAATGCTCCCATATGTATGTATATATACACACATATGTGTGTATATACAAATAGAATGTATGTATATGTCCTCATAGGCACACTTCATTCCTAAACAAGTACTATTTCTGTATTTTAAGCCCTGGTTCCAAAATCAAAATTCTGTTTTCAAATCTTTTCCTCTTTTTTTTGACACTCACTCTTTTATTGGCAGTAGTTATACAAACATCAATTATACCCATCAGTTCCTCCTTTTCTTGCAAGAACTTCATTATCCTTAATAATTATCTCCAGATTCTTTTTGTCATCATTTGACCCCACAAGAATCACTAGAAAGGGGGAATAGCTATTGGACTGATAAACTTGGGGAGATTCTGCCTCACAGCCTGGATATGTGCCCAAGGAAGACCACAGACCATATTATTCCCCAGCCTCTTATTTTACAGATGGTAAGACTTAGGTCCAGAGAGGTGAAGGTCTAACCAAGGTCACACAGCAAATTGGTAGCAGGATCCAAGTCTTCTGCTTCCCAGTACTGTACTTTTTCCACCAATTCCCAATAAAGGATGAATATTTGTACCTAAAGATGAGGGTAATACCTAAGCTGCGTCAACAAGAACCTATTATGTAATGGGCCCTGTGCTAGTTGCTGAGGGTATAAATACAGAGTAAAACATCCCTACTTTCAATGAGCTTACAAATTAAATATTGTAGAACTCCTGTTGCACTTGATGCGTAGAACCTGCTCTGCTGATGATCACCCAGTTTGAACTTCTTTTGAGTTATACTTTTTGGCTTGTTAAACTACAAGAAACTTCATGGTATATTAGGCAGCCCTGGTCTAGATCACAGCCATTCTCTATATTCATAGAATTTAATAAAAGATCAATTTTTTGAGGAGAGCTTTGTAACATGAGAAATTTGCAAATAACTTTATAATAATATTTAGTATTTATGTGGTGATGGATTATAACAATGACAATTACAGAGCACAGACATTCCTTGACAATATAATCTTATGAACAGTCACTTGCATCAGAGCTAAACTTTTCCAGTAGGGATTCAATTAGGATATGTATAAAATATGATATTTAGCATTGTGCTATCAGATAATACAAACAGTAATTTGTGTTTGCTTTTCATCATTTCTGATATCTGCATCCCTCTTTATCTGCTTCTTAAGCAAGTAGTTTCTTGGAATTATAGATTCTTAAAGCCAGAAGAGACCTTTGATATCATCAGTGTTTGTCCTAAGGCAATTATTTAAAGGCACTATTCACAATTGAGAAAAAATCTAGGGTTTTTATATAGTGCTCTCCTGTATCTTGTCACTAATGATTCATTTTAGATTTTTCTGAGTACCACACCCTAATCTGATTCCTGCTGCCAGACTGCAGGTCTCTTCTCTCTGAACACATTGATCTGTATGCACCTATAACACAGAAACATTTTATGACTAGTTTCATCACTTTCAATTCTAAACCAGCTACAGGAAAACAGTCCATTGATAAGAACAATAACTATGAAAGAAGGGTGAGTACTCTGGAGCCATCTCAAATGCATTTACATCTCATAAATTATCAAACATTACAAATGAGGGCTTGATTTATTGTTTTGTTGATTGTCTAGGCTAAAGAAAGTAAAGGAGAAAATGTTACTAATGCAAATTAAAATTAAAAGTATTTCACAAGCACATTCTTCCCTGCCCCACCATGGAGCTAGCTGTTAAACATTTGCCAGCACACCTCTGTTATTTACTTTCTTATTGGTTTTTTTTTATATAAGTTTGTTCAAAACTGAGATTATTTGATTTTTTTATTCCCATGTACCTAGCACAATGTTAAGTACAGAGTTGATTCTTAATAAAAACTTGTTCATCTCTGTGAGCACTCCCCACCATCACCACTACAGTTTCCCTTCCTGCTAAGTTTTAATAGATGGTTTTATGAGTTATTATGCCCCCCCAAAAAAAAATAACATCACCTAGTCATAAATCCACTGGAGAAGGAAATGGCAAAACACTCCAGTATCCTTGCCAAGAAAACCCCATGAACAGTATTGGCGTGTTGTGGTTCATGGGGTCACAAAGAGTCAGACATGACTGAACAACTGAACAAGAGCAAAAAATCTGATGATGAATTTTTACAAATTTAAGATATACTGGAAAGAGTGCTGGATTTGCAGTCATAAAACCAGAATTCAAATCTCCAATCTTGCTATTTACTACTTGTGTGATTTGTGGGAAAGTCACTTAAACTCTATCGGTCTAAGTGTTACTCATGGCCCAGGAAATTCCCTCCCACAAAAGGTTCCTGCTCTGGACTCACAGAGACTGGATTCATCCTTGGAGCAACTGACCCCAAAGACAAGGAATCAAGCTTTTCAAATTCTTTCTAACTCATTATCCCCCCCAACACCCCAATTCAGCATAGAATTCTAAAATTAATTTAGATAAGATTCATGTTTAGATGTCCCCATAAGGGATTAACAATGTCTATTCTCGAAAAGCTTACTCAAAATATAAAATGAGTAACAAGTGCTAAGCAGTCATGTATTTCCTACCCCATAAAAGAAATGCTTTAAATGAAAAAAAAAAGAAAAACCTCACAAATGCACATTTACAAATACTTAAAAGACAATAATAACCCATCACCATCATTATAATCTGGCTGAAAGATAAAAGCATCTGGAAAATGACTGAACAGACATCTCACTTTCACTTCAAGGCTGTACTATTCAAGCCCTTACAAGGTCCAGATGTACTAACTAGTCAGGAATGTTTCTCTAGTCCTTTCAAGTTCAAGGCTCTTAGAGGTCATCTTTTCCTCTGAGATTCAGTGCACAGTCAGGAAGAGCCTCACATCAGGCAATTGGCCCAGATTCAAGAACCCAAGAACTCTTGAATTCATGGAAGCCACCAGGATTACAAGTTACTGGTTACTGATGTGCTCAGAAAAAAAAAAAACACATAGGAAGAAGAAGGCAGCCAGGGACTCACGCCCACCTAGACAAGCACATCTTCTTACTGTCTGGCACATAGAGTCTCTATTGTCTGTAGGGGAGAAAAGAGTGAGATCTGCTTCCCCTTTGTTGCAAGTCCAAGGGCAGCAAATAGCAACATGCTCAAAACAAAGAGGGGGTGGAATTGTTTGATAGCTTTTATAACCTATTTGGAAGATACTCTTCCTAGGTCAGTCAACAGTCATCTTCAGCACAACCCTCAGACACGGAGACCAATAAGAGGCTGCTGCATCTTATATATTATTCCAAGGCATAGCTCATACCCCTGGGAAACAGGCCAAAACAATTATTGTAATGCTAGTACCTTCCTCTGAGATTGTCTCCAATTTATCCTGTAAATTTCTTGCTTGTACATGGCTGTTTGCATATTGTCTCCCCCTTTAGAATGTGAGTTCCTTAGAGCATGAACTCTTTTTGTCCTTCTTTGTATTTCCAGCTCTTGGCACAGTGGATTGCACATAGTAGGTGCTTAAAAATGCTTGTTGACTTAACATGCTCTTTAACTAGATGTCAGACTACATGTCACCTAGAAAGAGGCTAGAACTTAAGTGTCTGCTTCCATGGTAAATGCTCCAACCTACTGCCACCCAATAAGTTTTGTCGTAAAAATGTTGGATTCAATGGTCTCCAAAGTCTCTTTAAATTCTAAATCCTGTGATCATTGGGTAACAGACATAGAACCTATTTCAAGCCTTTGCATCTTTGTAGAATTTGCCCTAAGTTACCCCGGCACCATTAGCTTTGAGAATTCATGGTCACTCTCATGCTGTGATGAGGCATCACAGGAGGACTTTTGTGGAAGAAATTAATTGTATCAGATATAAAGCACCAATTTAAAAATCTCAAACCTCTAATTTGCAATTATTAACATTTTATCATGTGAGTAGGCAAGGAATTTTTGTTTAATCAACAAAGTTGGTGAAAAACGTGCTTCCTATTTAAAAGTTTCTATTTCTTTAGGCATTCTCAGGTCAACCTAGTTCAAATAGAGCTCCAGTCACTTTGGGGAAAACAAGATTTCATGTGTGGATAATCTAAAAAAGAATCATAAGAAAAAAGGTGCAAGCTATTTAAAGAAATGAGGATTTTTCCTGATTTTAAAACAAGAAAGCAAAAACCATTAGTTATTTGTACAATGTTATTTCCTTCATAAGTAATTAATGTACATCATACAACCCATTTCATGGATCAGCTTGGCCAAAAAAGTAATTAAGTACTGGTCAACCTATTGTTGCTGAAGAGTCTGTCTGTTCTTAGCTATCCTGGCTAATTAATCAATAATCATGTGTTAAGTGACTACTGCATGCCAAAAACTATACTAGGTGCTGGAGATGCAAAGTAATGAATTAATTGATAAGTAAAGCATTTATTAAGCATTGCTATGTGCAAATCACTGTGCTAAATGATGCAGATATAAATGCAAAAGACAATGCCGGCTCTTAAGAAACTCACATTCTAATGGGGAAAAAACTTTCTATAAGAGTTTCAGCTGAAAGTCCGATAGAAAAGTCCTATAGTCCTTGAGGTGCAGCATAAAGGAGATGTTAATGCCTTTTCTTATCCCTTTTCTTCATAAAAATTTTATCAGTTTCTAATATTGAATCATTTGATAATGCCAGGGATTTTGGTGCCAAAAACTTTATTTTCTGAGTCTTCACTAATTGTGGCTGTAACACCTGCAGGAACTGTTGCTAGGCTGCATCTCCATGGGGGGTCATATCACAGGTTGAAGGCCGAGGGAGCTGGACTGAAAGCATTGTTATTCCCAAGGCTCTTAGATTCAGTTTAGTTTATGGGCTATCTCCATAAGGGTCTGAGGGGACATGGTGGTCACATGGTGATAATTTGACTTGCCTGGTTCATGCCCCCTCCTGCCTCACCCTCAGGGTACCTTGCTGCTTCAGATAGACTGACTTGCTTGCTCTATGAGTGGCATTTGGTTGGCAGTTGGGGTTAGTAGCTGGCTTCTTCTTCATAAGAGTTGCTTTTTCAGAAGATGCTGTGAGTTCTACACTGGAAATAGCCCTTGCCCTCAAGAAAATAACCAAGGGAGACAAGAGATGTACAAATAAGTCTGCATCAATTAAGTATTACAAAGCATATATTTTTAAATACAAGGAAATTGGGGGGGGGGGGCAAAAACACCTAACAAGTACAGAAAAGGCTTCATGTAGGGGGTAAGGATCAAAGAATGCAGATGAAAGGTAGATAATTATGTGTTAGGAATAGCAAGAAACCTTTGGAAATAAGGCAAAGCCTATCATTCAGGTCAGGGTTGAAACTTTCCTAGTCAGAGTTTGTACTCTTTTAGCTTAGTGTTCAAGAATCCCATGTCACAATCAGGTACTGGAGTAGAACCCATGTAACTGATAAACAATTAAAAAGGTTTTCATTCTGGTTTGACTCCTTTATGTTCAGTTAGTCAGTCAGCAAGCATTTATTAATCACCTACTATCTACCACACATTGTACTGTGTAATCATTGTACTAAGCACTGAGGATACAGAGAAAGGAAAGTGGCAGTCCTTCCTCTTAAGGAGCTCACAGTCTAATGTGGAAGAGAAAATGAAAACAACTATGTGCAAACAAGATATATAGATAGTCAACAGAGGGAAGGCACTAACACAAAGGGGGATCAGTAAAGGCTTCTTCTAGATGGTGGAATTTTATCTGGGACTTGAAGGAATACAAGGAAGCCAGGAGGCAGAGATGAGGAGGGAGAGAATTCCAGGCATGGAGGACAGTCAGTGAAAATGCCCAGAGTCAGGAGATGGAAGGTCTTGTTCAAGGAACAGTAAGGTGGCCAGTGCCTTTGGATCACAGAGTGCATGGTTGGGGAGGGGAAAGGGAGGAAGGAAGGTTATGAAAAATTTTGAACAACGAATGAGGAATTTTATATGTGATCCTGGAAGAGATAGGGAGCTAGTGAAGCTTATTGAATAAAACCCAGAAGTCATAAAGGAGTTATAGCTAAATGGAAGGACAGCTCACAGATAAATAAATCAGATAGATGAATAAAAGACTTAGCAGAATAGTTTTCCTAATGTCATAAAAAATACTATTTTATGGAACAGTTGGTCATCTTGATTTTAAGTAGTTAACAAGCATTTATTAAGCATTGATTATATTTAAGATGCAAAGCTAAGGACTAAGGATATAAAGAAAGTTTTAAAAAAAAGTCCCTGCCCTCAAGATGGTTACATTCTAATGGAGGAGACAACATGCACACATCTATGTACAAGACATATACAATCAATAGGAAGTAATTTCAGAGGGAAGGCATTGGAGGAGTAAGCAGGGAAAGGCATATTGCAGAAGATGGGCTAAGTTCCAAAGGAAGCCAGTAATGGAAAGAAGTGGAGACAAGAGGGAAAACATTCCAGTCATAGAAGATAGTCATTTAAAATTTATACAGTAGGGAAATGGAGGGCTATGTGCAAGGAAGAGGAAGAAGTACTCACAATGAACGTAAGTAAAAAGACTAAAATAGAGAAATTATAGCTTCTCTACTGTCTGTAGCAAAGAATCCAATGATAATATTCTAAAAAGAACTTGAGAAGATCCTCCAAATCTAGTCAACATATATCTTGATATTCAGTGAATTCAATGTGAAGTTGAGAACAAGGGAGAAAGGGAGAGAGGGGAGGGGGAGAGAGAGAGGTGAGTGGAGAGAGATGTAGATATTGCTAAATGTGATTTAGAATTAAAAAAGGAAACAAATCAAATGTGTGTAGATTATGAAAAAGATTTGCAACTGGATATTATGAATATTTTCTTCAAGAATAGAGATAGAATTCACTGGCAATAGTTAGTAACAAGTCAAAAATAAGTGTAAATAATTGTTATAATTTTCAGTAAGCCACTGGCTCCTGATAGGAGAGAAATTTCAGAATCAGTTGCAAATATGTAGATCATCAGAATGTTCAAGCAAATGTTAAAGTCAACAACAAATTAGAAAAACAAAAAATAAGATGAGAAGACATTCTGAATATTACAATAGATCCAACCTGACTTAGTTAAACAAGCTATTGATTCTTAGAAATAGGAAATGAGTGAGAAGTAAACAAGCTGATTATTACCATTTCCTGAAGAAGTTTAACTGATAGAGAACAATTGCCCAGAAACCAATTGACTTAGAGATCACTTGATCTCCTTGCCAAGCAGGGAAACATGACAACCAAAGGCAACACTCACTGGTTACAATATGTTTATTTGCAGAACTTTAGAAGAAAGATGATAGCCAATTATGAGCAATATTGCCTCACCAAACAGCAGAAAACCATGACCCTCCAGAGAGCTTGGCCAGGGGCTCAGAGAATCCCGATCATTCCAAGAGAATTCATGGCTAATACTGGGAGGATCACTAGCTGACATAAAATCGATCAAGTCTGCCAGCATTTCCATAGCAATCTGGTCTCATCTCATAGAAACCCAGATTGGGAAAATAATACACTCAGGCCCAGAGATTTTAGGTAATGGAGAGGGAGGGAAAGAGGAAGGAATTTTTGTATTGTCCACTATATTCCAGGTTCTGTGCCATGCACTTTTTACAAATACCATGTCATTTGATCTTCACAACAACTTGGCAAGGCAAATATTATTATCATTATTATTATTATTATCAATTTACTGTTGAGGAAACTGAGGTAAATTGAAGTTAAGTAACTTGTCCAGGGTCACACAGCTAGTAAAGATCTTAGGCTAGATTTTAACTTGGGTCTTCCTGACTCCAGGACTAGTGCTCTATCCACCACACCACCAACAGTCTCTATTATGTAAAAAAGTGAAAATGACACTCAAGGAGAGCAACTAAACCTAACCAAATATATATGGAAAAGAATCCATTTTGTAATCAACCCAATTTTTAAGTCTCTGAGTATTCCATTTTCAAGATATATCAGAGAGGGGGATAAATTCCAAAAGAATGCAAGACATTAAAGATAGTATTATTACCAAAAAAAAAAATCAACTACTAAACCACATGATAATTCTCTTTAGCAATTGCCATATATCAGCTACTGTTAAACTCAGGGAGATGCAAATAGAAAAAGTAAGAAAGTCCCTGACCTGAAGGCGCTTCTATTATAATAGGGGAAGATGACATATAAAAGGGAGTAGAGGCCAGGGTAGCGTGTTTTGGTCTGGAAAATTAGAGGGATGGTGAGTGGAACCATGGAGCAATTGATTGGCATATCCTTTCCAGGAACAGCAAAGTTGATATGATTATCATTCCCAGAGCTAGAGGTGGGAAAGGAAGAAGGGTATGTGCAAAATGGCATGGCATGCTTGGTGAGTCTGGGTCAGGCTAGTTATGAAGAAGTCCTGCCCATCAAGAGTTCAGGGCCCCAGAAAGAGATCTGAAATAGTGTCCAGTGGAGGCAAGGAGACATGGAGGAAAAGAGTGACCTCCACACAGCTAGATGGCATCTTTGATAAAAATTAGAAGAAACAGGTGATTTTCACAGATGATTTCCTGTAGCAGATCATATCTTCACTGTCACACAATTGGTTCAAAATTAGGAAGGTATGCTATTCCATTGTCTTTTGTTTGTTGGTTGCCCTGCCAAGCATTTACTTTGTAAAGCAAAACACAGCTTTAAAGGAAGATACTTACCAAAGATGTTTGCTACAAGGATCAAGGACGTCCTGTGCAGAGCCCAAATGGAAGAGAAATTCCCTATAGATGAGGAGGTTCTCCAAGTACTCCTCTTTGCAGATTGCATTGTGTTGATTGCATCAATCCCCAGAATGGAGCAGAGCCTCCTTAATGATTTCCATGGCCACTCAATAGAGATCAGTCTAGCAAGCCACACAGGAAAATTTCCAAATGTATAAAGAATGAGTATTGACCAGATTATGACAAGTAGCTTTGAGTCAGTCCATCAGTACATATATCAAGAACTGTAGATGGACAGTGAACCAGTGCCAAAACTGAATAAAAAGAAGAAAGCAGACTTAGTTGCATTTGAGCAATTGTTTGGTGCTTTCAATGACTACAAGTTGTTGTCCATCACAAAGCCCATTCTTTCAAATGCAATATTCTCTGGAGGATGATACATAGCTTCAAATTACGGAATACCAAGATAAACAAAGAATCAGAATTTCAGGTGACCCTAAGGACAATGTAAAGATGCATAATGAATTTAAGAAGTTTCTAATAAATTGACAAAGATGAAAAAAAGATTGGAATAGTTAGTGTTGGAAGGGAAAGTTAGGCACACTTTTGAATTTTGCCAGAACTGCCAATTGGTTCAATCATTCAGAAATAGAATTTGGAATTACACTAAGAAAACCACCTGAATGTCCATGTTCTTTTCTACAGAGATCCCACTATTGTACTCCAATGACCTGGGAGGTCATTGAGAAAAAGAAAGTTCCCACATAACCCCAAAATATTTATAGCAATACTTTTGCAATAACAAATAACTGGAAACATCAATTGGGGAATGACTAAACAAATTGTGGGGCAGCTAGGTGGGACAGTGGATAGAGCACCTGGCCTGGAGTCAGGAAGACATAAGTTCAAATCTGGCCTCAGAACTTAATAGTTGTGTAACCCTAGGCAAGTCACTCAACCTCTCTCAAGCCCCAGTTTCCTCATCTGTAAAATGGGGATAATGATAGCACCTACCTCCCAGGTATATAAATGTCAACTATTATAATAGCTACTACATGAATATAATGGAAAATAGTAGTGCATTGTAAGAATTAACATGATGAACATAGAGAAACATGAGAAGATATGAAGGAATAGAAAGTGAATTAAGCAGAACCAGGATATATTCAGAAATGTAGGTTTTATAAAAAAAACTAAATGAATAATAATATCTAAATGTTTACAGCATGTTATTGGTCATGACTCTCTCCTATCCCTCTTACCCAATTGGCACAAAAAACATCAAAGATATAAAGGACTTGAAAATTAGGTTAGCCAATCATGTAGTGAGAGTAGGGGCTAATATGCCTGAGTTTTACACTAATATCTTTGAAATATTAAATTTTGCCTAATATCCTTGAAATATTAAATAAATAATATTAACATATTAAATATGAAAGGCCTCTAGGGCACTGGGTAGATCCTCATAGAGGATTAATGAAAGGAAATCAGGAAGAATTGCACAGGATAAGAAGATAGGGATTGGTTGACATCTGTGATAGTGGAGAGAACATTCACATTAATGAAATCACAAATCCCTTGATCTGTGTATTGAAATATAATGAGCACCCTTCTATAATGGTACAAGTCACATAATCATTGCCAGGGCTAAGGATAGACCAAGCGGATGCTAAATTATTAAGACAAATATTGCCAGCTTTTAAAACCACACCCTGGGGGATTCTATGGTTATCAATTCTGAGCTGGCAAGGAGCTTCAGAGGTCATCTATCTGCTTCATCTTCCCACTTTTAGACAAAGCAGAAGGAAGAGACTTCATGTGCCATCTGATCCACCTGTACCTGAACAAGAATTTCATCAGTGCATACCCAACAAATGGCCACGGGCCCTCTACTTGAAGACCTTTATTGAAGGAGAACCATTACTTCTTGGGACAGCCAATTCCACTTTTGCATGTGTAATGGGAGAAAGATGTCCTCTCTGAGTTCATGTGGCAGGTAACTGATTTCAGAATATATTAACTGCAGCACAAAAATTATAGAGGTAAAAACCTAGATTTTATTATTATGCTCAAACATAAGTTCAGGCCTCAGAGAAAAACTGAAGAATCATTAGGATTCTAACAAGCCTTTTTATCGGCAAAGTTACATCAGAGTAACAGAGAAATAATTCTTCTACATATTGCAATCTTGTACCTTCTTCTTAGTCCATAAAAGTTAAAGAAAGGCTAGATCTCAGTGCTTCATTCAATATCATAAAAGCTGAACAAACTTAATTAAACAGAGTCATAATCTTGTACAACCCCTAAGGAAACAAAATTCATCAAACAAACTCTATGGGTAAACTAAGTCAGATTACAGATTAAACTACATTTAGAATGTTCACCAATAGGCTGGTTGAGGGGGAAGATTTACATGTCACCAGGGAGTCAGGGACAGTTGAGACTCTTCCTCTGGTTCTAATCTAAGGAATGCTTAAGGCTTTCAGTAAATTTTCACATCTCAAAGCACAAGTTTTGGTCAGGTGAGGTTAATATTAACAGAAGACAGATTTTTAGTTAGCCAAAATTTGCAGGAGGAATGGCTGAGACCCAAATTACAAAAAATAAATAAATAAATAAAAAATTCTCATTATAGATATCTCTAGTTGTTAGAGCTAGAATGTGAACTCTTTGAAATCAAGGCCTCTCTTCTTTCTCTTTGTATCCTTAGTATCTGCACATAGAGGGGCTGTACTATACTTTAATTGACTCATGAAACAGCTAGATGAAGAAATTCCCTCCACCAATGCAGGTCAACACTTGCCCTTTGCATCTTTTAGTTTGAGAGAATTGTCCAGAGCAGGGTAGGGAACCTATGGCCTCAAGGCCACATGTGGTCCTCGAGGTCCTCAAGTGTAGCCCTTTGATTGAATCCAAAATTCACAGAACAAGTCCCCTTAATAAAAGGACTTGTTCTATAAAACTTAAACTCAGCCAGAAGGCTGCAACCAAGTACCTAATAGGCCATATGTGGCCTCGAGTCCACAGGTTCTCCACCCCTGGTCTAGAGCACTTAGATTAAGAGTCACACAGCAAATATGTGTGTACGACAGGATTCTCATCCATGTCTTTCTGGCTTTGATGCCAGCTCTCTATCCACTACAACATATACCATGGCACAGAGTAAGTTAATAATTAATTAATAATAAATAATAAATGATTAATAAATGCTTGTTGAATGAATGGACATCTGCCTATACATTATGACTTAAGTAGCCTCAGGGACCCACCTACTCAAAAACTCTACCAGCTTTCCTTAGTGCCGTATCACTAGGACCATAATCATATTGGGGCACTGCTCCATTTAAGGGCCCAGAGCTACATTGAAGTTAAAAAAAAACAACTCACTGCATTAGGCATCAAGAGATCAGACCTCAAATCTTGTCTCCATCTCTAAGTAGTTGTGTGACCTTGGGCAAGTCATAACCTCTTTAGGACTGAGTTTCCTCGTCTGTAATTCTACTAATCTATGATTCTAACTCTGCTTTCCCTAGTTATTTATGAGGTGGAGAGGGAGATACTAAAAAGAAGTCGAAGCATTCATTTATGACCACTCTTCCTCCAAGACAGTCCAGGTAGCAGCAGTTGTTTTGAATCATTTAGTGCCATCTGGGATTTTTTTGTTGTAATGAATCAAAGTAGAATTAATGACATGCATGGCAGCATCCAATGTTCCTGTACTTCCTGTTACTGATCAGCTAAGTTGTTCATCAGTATCAGCCAATGACAATGACTCCTTGTAGATGAGATATCTGTGGATGACCTCTATACCAGTTTACAATTCTGTCTAGGCTAAAGATTTAAGAGTATGCCCTCTGATTCATAATTGGCAATGGTTCAAACTGGTACAATGGCAAATGCCTCTAAGTAACTCAATTAAATTCAATAAAATGTGGTCAATTAGTACTTATTTCCTGGAGAACTAAAGAGAGATGATCCCCCAATTCACTGAGCTCCTGGACAAGGTCATATGCATCACAGATTGCCTGAAAAATGCTCTAGTTGTTATAGTCAACTATATAGGCTTAGTATTGCATTAGGGCCCAAGCTAGGCATCATTGGGGTAGTTGTCATTCCCAGGGAAGCCACTCCTGCCATTCCTGACAGCCAAAGAAACTTGAAGAATGACAGAGAGAGAATTAAGCGATAGAGAATTAAGAAATAGATTTGTTGCTGGTTCTTGCCATTTGACATTATAAACAGTCAAAAGAGAATAGTACATTTGAAGAAGCCACAAACATGAACCACTAATAAGCTTAGTCAATTTCCATCCCCATCAGAAAAACAGCCAGCTATTTCCAAAATGGACCTCAATTACTATAATATCTAGTGAGTAGACACACTTGGTCACCTAGACATATCCCTGTTTCTCTCCCTGTTCTCTGACATGAAAACTTAGAATCATCTTTGAATCTTTACCCATTCAGCAAGTGAACCCTGTGCATAGCACACAGAGGGCATGTAAGAGAAGGATACAGCACCATCACCCATTCTTCCCTCACCTTGGAGAGCTTGTAGCCTTAGGGACAAGCCATTATCAGGAAACCTCATTTTATATTTAGACTTCACTAACTCTGTCACAGGAGTTGTCTTTTTAGTAATTTATTTGAAATTTTAAAATCAAACCTTGCATTAAATTACTTTCAGGACGAGTTTGCCTTTGTACAAACTGTCCTCCATGTGTGGAATACACTTCATTCTTACCTGTGCCACTTAGACTTCCTAGCTTTCCTTCAAAACTGATAGAGTGGATAAAGCACTAGACCTGGAGTCAGGAAAACCTGAAATCAAATCTGACCCTAAAAATTTATTAACTGTGTGACCCTGGGCATGTCACTAAACTGCTGTCTGCCTCATCAGTAAAGTGAAAATAATAATAATTGTAACTATAATAATAGTAATCGATAATAGTATCACCTACCTTATAGGTTTGTTGTGAGGATAAAATGAGACAATATTTGTAAAGCACTTTGCAAACCTTGAAGCACCATAAAATGCTAGTTATTATTATTATTATTATTTCCCTAAGGAAGCTTTTCCTGAATTCTTCAGTTCTTCTCAGTGTTTTCTCCCTCCAAAAATTACATTATGTCTCCTTATCCATGTAAATATTGAATTCTCTACCTAGTAAAATACAAGCTTCTACAAGGAAGATACTGTGTTTTTAACTTTGTATTCCCAGCATCTTGCACTCCGAAGACAAACAAGAGTTTGTTGAAGGTGCTATGCTAGGTACTAAAGATACATAGGTAAGAACAAAACAGTTCCTGCCCTCAAGGAACTTACATTCTAATAAGCTCATACAAGTGTCACCAACAAAATTTCATAAAAATAGATACAGAGCTACATTTTTATATTACCCTTTACATATTTTTATAAAACTGAAAGAATCTATACATCTTATTTAGAAGGAAGATATATCCACAAGGCTGATACCCTGGTTTTCCATTAGGTGAGAGGAGGAGAAAGAGTAATTATAGCTCTTAAACAGAGCATAGAAGACAAACAGTATCAGTCAACAAAAACTAAAGACCCACCAGGTGCCAGGATTAAATAGACAATTGAATAAACAGATCCTTTTAAAAGAAATGTATCCAGGTAAAGTGAGAGCAATGTTATAACCACACAAAAGTAATGATTTATCATTTCATTGGGCCCCCATAAATTACATTTGCTTGACTTCTTTGTTTGACTAGAAATACAGTCACTTAATCAAAGCCAGCTAGGAGTTGCATGTCCTTAATAAAAGAGTTAATTTACAGCTTCTGGATTCCTTGCAATGTTACTTACATTACCACTGAAATAACTGAGCCTGTGCCTGATTTGATGAGAGTGTTCCTGTCTTGCTTTATTCAAATCACAATGGTAGCCACATGGCCCACATAAACACGTGCTGAGCCTCACCAGACTCGCTTGACAGGGTTTTTTACGTTATGAATTCCTGAAGATGATTACAGGATAACGAGACAATTGCTGAAAGTTTTGCATTCATTTTCTGCTTCGATAACAATGCATTTTGCACTCATAAGGGTTTTCAGCCAAGAATTTCTGGTGTAAATCTAACAGTTTGGCTATTAATGATCATTAGTGTCACTACAAGGAAACAATTCTGGTCGGTGTTATTTATTAAATGCAATCAAAATGTGCCATTATGTTCCTAATTACAATATTTACTCAGATCCCCTTATTTATCCGCAGCAAAAATTAATAAATAAATAAAGCCAGGCAGCTGTGAAAGGAGCTTCCCTACCAGGCACAAGCAAAGCCATGAGGCCCCAATTCAATGGACTTTCCTGCAGGGGGAATAAAGGACCTACTTGTTGCCATATACTTCTTTTCCCAGATGGACTTATCTGGGGAAAGTCTTCTCTTAGAAATAAATTGAGGACACAGTTCCACGTCAAGATAAAGAAATGTGTATGTGGTGAGAGTAGAAAGGTTAGCTTAGGAAGTTAAATTTTTTTAAGGGAGAAAGGACAAAGGAAGAAGGAGGAAAGAATGAAATAAAGTGGCAGTAAGGAAAGAGGAAGGAAAGTCGGGAGGGAAGAGAATAGAAGGAAGTCAGGAGGGATAGAAAGAGGGAAAGAGGGAGGAAAGAAAGGAAAAAGAAAGGTATAGACAAAGTAAAAGATGGAGAGAAGCTGAGAAAGAGAGAGGAGGAGGAGATAGGAGGAAAAGGAAAGAGAGAAAGGGGAGAGAAAGAATGAGAAAGGATAGAAGAAGAGATAGAAGGTGAGGGGGCAGCTAGGTGGTACAGTAGATAGAGCACCAGCCCTGAAGTCAGGAGGACCTGAGTTCAAATCTGGCCTCAGACCAAACACATGACACTTACTAACTGTGTGACCCTGGGCAAGTCACTTAACCCCAATTGCCTAAAAAATTAAAAAAAAAATTAAGGAGATAGAAGGTGAGAAAGGGGGAGGGAAGGAGGGCAAGAAGAGGGAAGGGAAGGAGAGGACAGAAAGGAAGGAAAGGAAGTAGAGAAAAGAAGGGAAAGAGGAAAGGAAGAAAAGACAGATGAGAGAGAGGGAGGGAAGGAAGGGCAGAAAGGCAGAGAGAGGGAAAGAGAGAAAGTTTTTCTCAAATTAAGGCTTCCATATTGCAAGAACAAGGAATGTGGAGTACGAAGAGATTCTCTTACCTCCCGTGAGCTAACTTAAATCTGGACAGGATTTATCAGCAGATTTAATTCTTCAGCTTCATTTCTCTGACTATTTATAGAGTACAAGACAATAGCACAGATTGAAGCGAAAGCTGGTTGTTAATGAAAGGTAAGTTATCGATGCCCTAAACTCTCTTTGACATGGTTTTATCTCCCTAGTTCACAGAGGTCAGCAACAAGGGCTTTTCCAGGCTCGAAAAACAGAGGTTTGATTCTCTAAAGGCTTTTGACAAAGACACTTCTCTGACGCAGTTTTTCGGTGTAGTTCTTTAGGAGAGGCTAAGGGTATAAACTATGTTCCTGTTTATAACTCTGAATGGAGGAAGCAAATGAATTTATCCACCAATTAAAAATTCATGCAAAGCTGAACTATAGTTAACATGAATGTTATCTGTTCTTTGAGGAATATTTCAGTATCATCCACAAGGAAAAAAAAGTTTAAACTAAAAGACATTCAGCATGTGTATGTTAGAATGATGAGATACTCAATTCATCTGTGATTTATTGTATATGCAAAGTATGCAGCTTTCTAAATTCACTCTGACAAAAAAAAGTAGTTTTAAGTTTTTCAGTTTAAAGTAATATACTAGTGGGGGCAGCTAGGTGGTGCAGTGGATAGAGCACTGGCCCTGAAGTCAGGAGGACCTGAGTTCAAATCCAGCCTCAGACCAAACACTTGACACTTACTACCTGTGTGACCCTGGGCAAGTCACTTAACCCCAATTGCCTAAAAATGTAAAAAAAAAAGTAGCATACTAGTTACCACCACGTTCCCTTATCACTGCATTTATATTTAATAGTTGATATTTCTTATAGGCAAGAATGCAGCTCAGAGAGAGCATTAGACTCAGTCACCAGGTTCACAAGTTCATGGTCAGGAGGCATGAGTTTTATTCCTGGCTCTGATACATAATGGGTATTGTCACCCTGGACAAGTCAGTTAGTCTCACTGTGCCTCAGTTTCTTCATCTGAAAAATGGAGATAACAATATTACATTACTTACTTCACAAGGCTTCTCTCATGAAGAAAGTTCACTAAAACATTATAACATCATATAAATGTAAACTATTATTATCTTATTATTGATTTCACAAGGATAATAGTGAAAAAGAATAGGAGAAAAATTGAGCACCTAATTCCCCTTTTCTTATCCACAACTCTACAGTCAGTTGCCTTATTGACTTTACCAATCCGCCTGAGAGTTCTAAAATATTAGTATATAAGGGCAAATCCCAAATGTAATTTAATATTTTATAGCTCCCAGAAAAAAGGAATCTAACTTTTGTGAAGGCCCTCATGAAATGACAGGCAATGGAGGCATCCCCAAAAGTTAACCCTAGCATGTAGTGGAACCATAATCTTTGACTCTTCCTTCCCCATTATCTCCCATAGTCAATTAGCTATCAGCTCTTCAATCAAGCAAGTAAACAATATTTATTAAGGACCTACTATTTGTCAAGCTCTGACATGGTTGGAGAATGCTGGGGAAACAAAGTCAAAAATAATACTAACTCTGATCTCTGGGAGCTAATATTCTAGGGGATGGGGAGCCAATATGAATCTATATAAGTGTATTCAAAATAAATGCAAGGTAACAGAGTAGAGGCATTAGCAAGTTAGGGGAATCAAGAAACACTTCACTTAGAAGATAGCATTTGAGTTAAGTCTTTGAAGAAAACCAGAGATTCTATAAAAAGGAAGTGAAGATAAATTCCAACCATAGGAAAATGCAAAGGCATAGATATGGGAAATATAATAACATGTAGGAGGGACAGTAGGTCAGTCTGAATGGACTGTAGAGTGACAGGAGAGGGATGTAGAATAAGACTGGAAAGGTAGTGTGGGGACAGATTGGGAAAGACTTTAAATGCCAAACAGAAGAATTTGCTATTTAACATATAGAAGAAACTTCTGGCGTTTACTGGGCAGAAGAGTGGCATGGTCAGAATTGCATTTGGGAAAATCATTTTGGCAGCTGTATGTAGAATGGTTTGGAAGGAAACTATTACAGTAGCCCAACTAAGAAGTGATAATAGCCTAGTTTATGAGTAAAGCTGCTGCCCAGCCTTCAAATACTCTCTTCATTAACTTTTCTTTGCCCCTACTTTTAATATACCAAAAATCATTGGTGACTAATTCCATGGTCTTAGTCATTTTCTATTAACAATAAGGACATGCTAATATGATTGTTGAAATAATCAGGCTACAGGGAGCCAGGAAGCTGTGCATTAAAGCTATCAAAGCCCATGAGGAGCTGGGCTGTTTCTGGAGAACTCCAATATCCATCTTGCCTTCTTACTTAATTAAATTACTGGATGTAATTCAGTGAGTTGGGCTATTTCAGGTGGGAACAAAGTGTATCTCAGGCATCAATCTCATCCTGCCTTGCCAAGCAGCTCTGTAGCTGCATTTTGAGTGATGGCAACACTCTGTCATTACTTGGGGTGATGCTTTAGCTGTTGCATCAAGATAGGATGGGAAGTTGAGCAGTGCAGTGTGAGTTCCTTGCCTGGGATGTCCAAAGAGCTTCAGACCCTCTGCCTGACAGTCTAGCTAGTGGGTATCTGCATTATTTCATATTCTATACATTAGCCTAGGAGCTATAAAGTAGATTAAATAAACATGACTCATAGTATTCAAGATTTAAAGCTGGAAATGACCTCAGAGGTCAACTGAATCCAAGCCCCTCATTTTACAGATGAGGAAACTGAGGCCCAGGGAGATGAAGCAACTAAGCTAAAGTTGAACAGGGAGTAAGCATTAGAAAAAGGATGTAAACTCAGATTCTTTGCCTATAGACTCAGCATTCTTTCCACTATACCCACTACCTCCAGTAAATCATTATTCTTCCAGCTCATTTCAAATTTCATTTTCCCCTTTTTCTGCGGCAGAAAGGAAAGTAATGGAGCATTATAGATTTCAATGGATCGAGAGATGTTAGGGACTTTAAAGACTGTTTTGTCCAGAGGTTCGTAATTTTTATTGTGTCCATGGACTCTTTTGGCATTCTGGTGATGCCTATGGTCCCTTCTTAGAATAATCTTTTTAACACATAAAATAAAATGTGTAAGAGTACAAAGGAAACTAATTAGATTAAAGTACAGTTATCCAAATATTTTAAGAGCAAGTTCACAGACCCCAGTTTAAGAACTACTGATATATGATCCAAGATAATCCCAAAGGACTCATGATGAAGCATGCTCTCTGTCTCCAGAGAAAGAATTGATATTGACTGGATACAAACAGAAGCATACTGTTTTCGCTTTCTTTCTTACCTTCTTTTTTTTATTTGAGTCTTCTTGTACAAAATCATAAATATGGAAATGTTTTACATGATTGCACATGTTTAACCTATACACATTGCTTACTGTCTCACAGAGAGTGATGGGGGCTGGGGAGGGAGGGATAGAATTGGAACTCAGGACTTTAAAAAATGTTAAAAATGTGCTTTAATATGTAATTGGGGGAAAAATAAAATATTATTTTAAAAATAAAAATATTCAAAAAAAATTCCTGATAGTCTAACTCCCTTATTTTACAAGTGAGGAAACTGGAGCCCAAAGGGTAATTGTAGAATTTCAGGGTTAGAAATTAACTCAACAGCTTTCTAGCTCAGTCTCATGCCCCCCAAAGAGTCTTTTCTTCAACATCCCTAAGAAATAATACTCAAACCTTGGCTTGAAGGTCTCTAATGAGAGGACCTACTCCCTCCTAAGCTAGTCCATTCTACTTTGGGGTAACTCTAATTGTTAGGAAGTTTTTCCTGACTTCAAGACTAAACTGGTCTCTATAAACCTTCCACTCATTGATGCTCAATGGAACCATGCAAGTACTAAATAACAATGAGCCCAAGTCTTCTAGATCCAAATTCAGTACTTTTCCTACTATACCAAATTCTTCCCCACTCCACAGTATTGATCTGTAGGCTTTGTTTTTCCAGGCTAAAATAAGTTTAAAAAAATAAAACTAACTCTAACTCAATGCTGTCATTATATAGTAGATGTCAGTATATAAAATCTCAGTCAATCTTCTCTCTGACTTATTTATGAGTCATTCTCAGTGGAACCCTATAGGACTGTAGGTAGTCATGTAAATCATGTACTAGAGCAGGAAAGGGGAACCTGTGGCCTTGAGGTCACATGTTCTGTGAAGTTTGGATTCAGTAAAAGGGCCACACTTGAGGACCTAGAGGGCCACATGTGGCCTTGAGGCCCCACCCCTACTCTAGAGGCACCAACCACATTAAGCCTGTATCTACATGAGACCCAAATCTGGGGCCAATCCTAGAGACAAAATTCAGTATAAAGTACACAAAGTTTGCCATCAATATACCCAGCCTCCCTTTTCTCTTTTCTCCCTTTCTCCCTTGGCTTCTCTTGATTTTTACCCTTCCTATCCTTGCAGGTACCATCTGCCTTCCTAGTCTATCCTCTGCACATACCCACCAAATTCTCTTCTCAGAAAAAAATCAGGATAAGTTATGGGATAAAGAAATTCACACTAAGAGATAAATATCTTATCTCTCCCAGGAGTATTTACATTCTGAGCCATATTACTAATTGGGAGATCAGATAAAGGCCTTGTTTCTTAAAGGAAGGAACTGCAATCATCAGCTAGCAAATATTGGAGATTTCACAAAATCACAGAATTTTAACATATTTAAGAGGAAGAAGGATGGGAGTCCACATAGGAACTATTTACTTTGTCATCCCAATAGGCTAATGTTATTTAAATCTTCCCCAAAACTTACTTGGATCCAAACATATTTTGTGTCTTTTTGTACCATTTCCTATATTAAGCCTACTTATCCATCCTTTTTTGAGTACCCACTACCTCAATTTCCCTCACCATCCCATAGAATTCCTCTCTTCCAGGAAACAGCTCAAGAACCATCTTCTGCATGAAGGTTTTCCCGATCCCTTCAATTTTTTGTGCCCTCCTTCCCTAACTAGCTTGTATTAACTACTTTGTATTTATTTGTATGTTTCTTCTGTATATACTGAATATGTTTATATGTTTATTTGTTCTCTCCCTTGTTAGAATGTAATCTCCTTCCTAGTAGGGATTTCATTTTTGTCTTTTTATCCCCAGAACCTAGCACATAGTAGGTGCTTAATAAATGCTTGTCAATTGATTGACTGCCTTGGTCCTCTATGCCCTTGGGTTGCTTTCTAGGTACCCAAGGTTCTTAAGCTATCAGCCCTGAAGGACTGCTTTTCATTTTGTCTTTGTATCCCCAGAGCCTAGCCCAGGGCCTTAAAAATACTAGATATTTTGGGGCAGCTAGGTGGTGCAGTGGAGTCAGGAGGACCTGAGTTCAAATCCAGCCTCAGACAAGTAACACTCACTAGCCATGCGACCCTAGGCAAGTCACTTAACCCCAATTGCCTCACACACACACACACAAAAAATACTAGACATTTAATGAATACTCACTGGATTATATTGAATTATTAATTTACAACAATCATTTATTAAGCACCTACTTCGTACAAAACCTTGTTGAGTCTCCTTTAAGAGTGATAAAAGAAATAAAAAGATAAATAAAATACAGTTTTTGACCATATGAAACTTACATTACAGTGATTTAATTTAAATAGGTCATGTGTGGTAAATCCTGTATGTGGTAAATACAGTGAAATTTGAGAAGCTCAAAATGACAATGTAGTTAGATAGACAACCTATAAATTCCATCCATCAGTATGCATATATCCACAAATGTATGTATAAGTGCATGTTTGTGTATGCATGTGTACATATTTATTATGTGAGTGAATGTTTGCATGTGCCTTAATACAAATGGACAAGTTGGGACAGAACAAAACAGGAAGAGGGGAACAGGATAGGTAGCCTTCCAGAAATGGGAAAACTCCTTTAATGACACAAAACAACTCCCAGAAATAAAGGCCCATCATTTTCATAGTAATATACTGTTGAAGTTTTTGTATGGCTGTGAGTCTTGGAAGAATTAAAGATGAAGAATTAAATCTTTAAATAATAAGAAAAAATGTAATCTTATCTGAAGAATTAAAAATTACAATCAAAGTACAAAGGAGAGTTAAATATTGGATGTGAATAGGATACAACATACATAAAGAAATGTATCCTGTCTCATAGAAAAGAAGTAGAGGACTGCTAGGAAGAAATCTTTTCTGTATTGTGAGACAAGGTTTTCTGTACCAGATGTTTTTGCTTAATTGTTTTTTCTTGTCACAAGGGAAAGTTCAATCTGGGTTGAGGTGGGAAATGGCTGTTATGTAAAGCAAAAAAATGGATAACAGCATTTAAAATAAAAAATAAAGAGCTTTGAGGAAGAACCAGAATAAAAGATGTTGTCAGAGAAATGTAAGGCCAAAAAAAAGGATGAATTGGTCAAATGACAAGAGTTATAGTAACCAAAGGGCAACCCATGTCCTTCACTGGACCAATTTATTCATTTCAGTTTTCTGAGAGCTAGAATTAGAAAGAGAGACAGAGAGGTATATAAGATTTATGTGTGTATATACATATACAAATAAATCTATGAGCCCATGATAGATAATATAAGGAAAGACAAATAAATAAAAGGAAGGAAGGAAGAAGGAAAGAAAGGAAGGAAGAAAATATGGAAAGAAGAAGCTATCTGCAAAGCACTATGCTAGGCATTGGAGATACAAATACAATTTTAAAAGTCAGCCCCTCCATCAAGGAGCTCACATTCTAATGAGACAGGAGTAACACATAACTGGGAGCTGGAAAGCTCAGAGAGGAAGGTTGCTAAGGAGAGGTGAAGGGTGGTGACGTCTCTAGGGTGAGGAAGCTTCTGGGTAGTGATAGTAAAATCCAGACTGTTAAGAGTACATCTGAAGTTCTATGTTGGAAGAAGTCAAGTATAGTTCAAGTGACAGATATCATCTCTTTGAGGACCGGGCTCATTAAATATGCAGATCTCTACAGTAGGCTGGTCATTAGGTGAAGAATTCCTTAGCTATGGCAGTACATAAAGAAAAATAAAAATGGTCCTGAGTTCTGTATAGCTGCAGCTGTTTTTCAGTGATGGTACGTACAGTAGTGGTGAAGGAAGCCAGGAATCACGGTTTTTAGACTATCTATAAATATTGATTTACTTTTTGACACTCTGAATGTGAGAGCCTTGTCCCATGGCCAACAAGTTGTCATGCTAGGGGAAGCAACAACTCATTCCCCTAGATCATGACCTCTAGCACAGATTGTGAACCACCTATGCAAGATTTGTGAAGAAACGTGAAAGCAAGGGATAAGAAAGCATGAATCTATTGTAATCAGCACCTTTGGAGGGACAGAGTACCCACATCAGTGAGACTGCAGATCCATTTAAAGCTAAGGTATGATATTTTTATGCCATGAAGCTCCTCGCTAAAGATGATGTGCATAGAAGAAAGAGTTTGACCTTGGAGTTAAAATGCAGATTCTGGCTCTAGCACTTTGCCGGTTTTGTGAATCACATCATCTTCCTAAGCCATCGTTCCTTCATTTTATAAAATAACAATATTTACGTTGCCTATTTCAAAGAGTTGTTGTGGGAAAAGCACTTTGTAAACTTCAAAGTATTTTATAAATGTTAGTCCAGGGGCAGCTAAGTGGGGCAGTGAATAGCACACCAGCCCTGAAGTCGGGAGGACCTGAGTTCAAATCCAGCCTCAGACCAAACACTTCTATCTGTGTGACCCTGGGCAAGTCACTTAACCCCAATTGCCTAAAAATAAAAAATAAAATAAATGGTAGTCCATAGGATGTATGAGCTGTAAGAGACCTCAGAGACCTTTGAGTCCAATCCCTTCATTTTACAGAAAAGGAAAACTGAGAACCCAGTTGGTTGAGTTGATTAAGTTAGTTAAGTGACTTGCCCAAGGTTGCAGTAAGCAATGGAGGCAAGATTTAAGCTCAGATCATCTAACTCCTAATCCTGGGCCCTTTCCATTGTCTCAAATTGAATTATTACTTTTTTTAAAAAACATAATGCAGAAATTACAATGAACCAAGCATCAGAAGATTTAAATCCTGGCTTCTCCACTTAATAGTCATGTAACCTTGGTCAAGGAAACATCTTGATTCTCAGTTTCCTGTTCTGTAAAAATAGAGATAGTAATACCCAGCACTTAATTCTGTACCTTTGTGATGTACTTTATCATGCATCATTGAATTTTATGACTCCCTGCGCATGCTTCTTATCCCCCAATTAGAAAGCAAACTCCATTAGGTCAGTGAATTTCTTTCCTAAATTCAGTCTCTCTCCCAGCACCTAGCACAATTTTCTGCATTCTGCACATAAAAGATTTTTCATAAACATTGGTGAAATTAAATGCTTCTACTCCCTATCTCATAGAATTGTCAAGAGGAAAGTACCTTATAAACTTTAAATCTTCAAATGCTTTGTAAATATGAGTTATTATTATTGATAAATTATTTTTGCACAATTATAAAGAAGCACAAAAGGATACTTTTTTTACTTGTTTCACTGAAATCAGTGCTTGACCCCAGGCTGGGCAGTGAGGGTAAATGTATTTTCATTTTAAATCAGCAGCTGCCTTAAAGTGGAAGGGTCGGCATGTGCCTGTTAAATTATGAAGATTTTAAGTTGTCTTTCTGCCTTGCCTCAGCTGCCCAAGACAGATGCTGACTGCTCTGTAACTAGAAGTGCCCATTCAGCTGAATGAATATTAAAACCATCAATAGATTGTTTTCTTTTCCATGCTTTTCACCGTGATACTCAGCAGTGACTGGAGAGAGGAGAGAGTGAAGGAGGAATGGAGGAAGAGAAAGCTAATTTACATAAAGTAGAATCCTTGTATTATACACAGGTTCCCACTCTGGTGTTATTAGGAATGAGTGGATGGCAATTTCCCAGAATAAAGTAACTGGAAAAGCACAGTGGGCCTATCACTTCCCCAATCCCAGACACTATGTCTCCCAATGAAGCCTAAAGCCAGCTTAGCTCTTTTGGTTGCCATATCACATTGTCACATTGTTGACTTATACTGAGTTCACTAACCCTCCCAGATCTTCAGATGAATCTCTGATTAGTCACATCTCCCCCATGTTATATTTTTAAAGATGATTTTTTTAACCCAGGTAAACCTTTACATTTGTCCTTCTTAAATTCCATTTTATTAGACCTGACCCATCTCTTTTTTTCACCTGTTGGAATTTTTTGGATCCTAATTTTGTCGTCTGATATGTTCGCTAGCAATTTTGATAAACATGCAAATTTGATAAAAGTGCCATTTATGCCTTTATCAAAGTCATTGGTCAAAATGTTAAACAGTGAAAAACCAAGCACAGTCCCATAGGGCACTCCACTGAACACTTCCTTCCAAACACATCAAGCTATTACGGACCACTCTTTGGGTCCAGCCAATCAGTTCATCACGTATCTATCTAGCCATTCTATCATCTAGTCTACTTCTTTCCATCTAATTTCACCATCAAAATTAGATTTCATCATTCTAGCTCATCCTGTAGCTTAAGACAGTTACAATATGGAAACTTCTGTCCATGTGTTCTGTGTGTGACCTTTTTTGCTTCAGACAAGATTTATTTTGTGTTTGGTGTGAGTTTTGCGTGAACTTTGCCGGTAGAATAGTCAAAGTGCCTACCTTACTTAACTAGAGATCAAAGAAGGGGGAGAGAAGGGTGAAGACCATGAGCAGAGCTTAAGAAATAAGAGGGGTAAAGACTGCCTGAAATTAATCCAGAACAGAAGGATCCAACATCTTGGGAAGCTGCCTAAAGCAAGGGAGCTTTTTAGGCATGGGAACCATGGAGGACAAAGCTTTCAGTTTGGAAATGTCTAGATACATACTGACAGAGGCAGTTTCAGCCTGACTTGGTATTATCCTGAAAAAGACATTATTCTCCAGGAACCAGGAGGAAAATAGAGTTTACACGGCCTGGAAGTGATTCAGGCTGGAACTAAGAGAAGCTTCACTTACCTGCTAAGCCACATTTTATGTTGTGTACAAATATGCTGACCTCTCCATAGCTATATTTTGAGATTTTTCATATTGTCATAAAGCAGTTGTTCTGATGATTTACCATGCAATGGAAGATCTCTAAATGTAGAATACCTAGCTAAAGCAGACAGTGAGTTGTCATTCAGGTCAAGTCAACAAGCATTTATTAAGCATGTACTATGTGTGGGGCACTTTGTTAAGTACAAGGGGCGTAAAGAAAGGGGGGAAACTATTCCTGTTCTCATAGAGCTTAGAGAAGTGGCAACTTGCAAAGAATTTACATACAGACATACATATATACATACATCTGTAGAACTGGAGATCTCAGAGGGAAGGCACTAAGATTAATGAGGACTGGGGAAGGTTTCTTGTAGAAGGTGTGACATTAGCTCAGATTTGAAGGAAGCCAGGAAAGTCAGTAGGCTGCTGTGAAGAGGGAGACAGTTCTATGAAAATTCCCAGTCAGAAGATGGCATTTGGTATGAGCTAGTAATAACAGGAGCAGAGACCAGCATCCCTGAATCACAGTGTTCATGAGGAGGAGTAAGGTATAAGAAGACTAGAAAAAGAAGGGGCTATTTATGAAGGGCTTCAAAAAGCCAAACAGAGGATTTTCTATTTGATCTCGGAGGCAATAGGGAACCACTAGAATTTACTGAATGGGGGGAAGGAGCACATAGTCAGACTTGAGCTTTAGGAAGATCAGTTTGATAGCTGAGTGGAGGATGGACTGGAGTGGAGAGAAACTTGAGGCAAAGAGGACAACCAAAGGCTACTGAAATAGTCTGCATGTGAGGTGATGAGCACCTGCACTAGAGTGATGGCAGTGTCTATTTTTTTTATCTGTTGCTTTTTTTTTAAGTCTGAAAAAATAGAAGCATAGTGAACTCTGTCAGGGGTATCCTTACATTTGCTTAGTTGCCTGCTTTGTGGGGAGAGGCGAGGACTCTGCCAGTCAGTATCTACCACCAAACCACTGAGCAAAATTCCAGACTTAGAACCTAAGAAGAGGGGTAATTCAGCCAAACCTTGCCTATAAAACCTACCAAAGGATGATGCGTGCCAAATGGAGGAACATCACAAGAGTCTGACAATGCAAAAATGAGACTGTCGATGAGTATATACCCTCACCTCCCTCCCACACACACATATAGCTCTGTAATACTGTTACATCATCAACAGAACTTCCACCCACTCATATATCCATCCTTCCACCCATCTGTCTATCCATTTTTCAGAACCAACGCCTATAGCTCTAGGTCATTCTGTCATGTATTTTCAAACCTCACACCAACTTAAATCTACCTTATTGTCAGAAGTAGACACCAAGTAGAATATCTAGATGGAAGTCCCCTTCTCCTGCCTCCCTTTTGTGCAGGTTCAGCATAGAACCAGAGGAAGTATAGAGGGACCTATAGGTGCTAGAAGAAGAAGGAGCATGAATATCCATCAGACACATGGACTGAACCACAAAGATGTGGAAAGAGAAAGAAAACACTCACCTGGTTGGCAAGGTGAGCATGCAAGAGTCATGGGGAAGGAGGCCTGACCAAACAGAACACTCAGTGTGTTTTTTTCCAGCTTCAAAATTATCCAGATCAGTGCTCAAGTCCTCCGGGAAGGTGAAGGAAAAAATCCTACTGAGAGTAGGGCCTGCTAGAGACAACAGGCAAGTTCTCAAGAAAGGTCAAAGTCTCATAAAGGTATCTGAAAGTTGTTAATGAAAGAAGAAATGACAGGATTTAGCAACTGCATGGATATGGGGATTAAGATAGACTGAGGGGCAGCTAGGTGGTGCAGTGGATAGAGCACTGGCCCTGGAGTCCGAAGGACCTGAGTTCAAATCTGGTCTCAGGCCAGACATTTAATACTTACTAGCTGCGTGATCCTGGGCAAGTCACATAACCCTAATTGCCTCACACACAAAAAAAAAGATTGAGAAATCAAGGATAAACCTTAGGTTTCAAGGCCAGGTGACATGGTGGGACCCCAACAGGAACAGGGAAGTTAGGAAGAGGATTTGGGGGACAAAGAATGAATTTAGTTTTGCACATGTTGTATTTACTGGACAACCACTTTGAGATTCCCAAAATTCAGTTGGAGATGCAACACTTGCAATTAGGAGACAGGTTAGGGCTGGATAAAAATGTCTACATAGAGATAATAGTTGAATCTATGAGAGGTAATGAGATCACCCAGAAAAATAGTTTACAGGAAAGAAGAGACCCCAGGTCAGACCCTTGGTGGATTCTCATGGTTAGTAGGCATGAACTAGATAAAGATCCAGCAAAGGAGACTGAGAAGAAATCAAAGCGGTAGAAGGACAGCCAAAAGAGAGCTCTATTATGAGAACCGAGGGAGAGGAAAGTATAAAGAAGAGGGTGATGATCAGTGTCAAAGGCTCCAGAGAGGTTAAGAATAAAGACTGAAAAAAGGCAATTAGAAAAGACAGGGGTAGGGCATCTAGGTGGCACAGTGGATAGAGCACTGGCTCTGGAATCAGGAGAACCTGAGTTCAAATCTGGCCTCAGACACATGATACTTACTAGCTGTTTGACCCTGGGCACGTCACTTAACCCTGATTAACTCACAAAAAAAATATTTAATAATTTTCAAAAGCATATGGAAGTGCTTGTTGATAAATCAAATTAAATTAATTTTAAAAAAAAAGAAAAGAGAGGGGCACATCCAAGATAGCAGATTAACAGCAACCCAGAAGATCTCTCTCAACATACCCCTCCAAACAACTTTAAAATAATGCCTCAAACCAAACTTGGAGCAACAGAGTCAACAAAAAGTCAGGGTGAAACATTTTTCAAGCCTAAGAAAACTTAGGTCAGCAGGAGTTTGGTGGAAGCCTGTCCAGAGCCCACACACTCAGAGGAAACAACAGCAGCTTGCACAGCAGTAGAAGCTTTAGGAGGTCTCAGCCCAGACACAGTAAGGGGGTTGGACCTTTAATCATAAAGAGTTTACAGGGGACCATTTGGTGGCACTTAGTACAACTGGCACTGATTGGCAACTCTATTGCCCATATGCAGTTGGGGGGGGTCACAATGCCAAGGCCAAGAGGAGTGCTGGTGGTCCATCACAATGGAGCAAAGGCCCTAGGTGAAATTCCAAGGCAAAGAGAGCACTAGTGATTGAACTGCAGGGGACCAGGGGCTCTTCCTGAGTAAAGACCAAAGTGCAGACCCAAAAAGCAGTGAACATATCTCTACCCAGTTCACAACACCTTGGAAGCTCAAAAACTTAAAGATCCCCAGAACTAGTCTGCAAACAGTAGCACAAAAAAGCCTAAAGTCTGGAACAATGAGCAGAGCCCAACTTGAACATAAAGTTCAAAGTCAAGAAATTGACTGAAAAAATGAGCACACAACAAGAAAAAAAATAATAACTTGACCATAAAAAGCTACTATGGTGGCAGGGAAGACCAAGACACAAGCCCAGAACAGACAAGAAAGTGAAAACAGCTACAACCAAAGTCTCAAAGAAAAAATGCTAGTTGGACACAAGCCTCAAAAGAATTCCTGGAAGAGTTAAAGAAAGAGATAAGAGTGGTAGAGGAAAAAATGAGAAAAGAAATGAGAGTGATACAAGAATATTATGAAAAGAGAATTCACAGCTTGGTAAAAGAGGCACAAAAAATAACTTAAGAAAATAATACCTTAAAAACCAGAATTGACCTTATGATAAAAGATACTCAAAAATTTACTGAAGAAAAGAACTCCTTAAAAAGCAGAATAGGCCAAATGGAAGAGGAGGTACAAAAACTCACTAGAGAAAAGAATGCCTTAAAAATTAGAATTGGGCAGGTGGAAGATAATGGCTTCATGAGACAGCAAGAAATAATAAAACAAAGTCAGAAGAATGAAAAAATAAAAGGAAATGTGAAATATCTCTTCAGAAAAGCAACTAACCTGGAAAATAGAGGAGAGATAATTTAAAGATTACTGGATTACCTGAAAGTCATGATCAAAGAAAGAGCCTAGACATACTATTTCAAGAAATTATCAAGGAAAACTGCACCAATATCTTAGATCCAGAAGATAAAATAAAAATTGAAAGAATCCACCAATCATCCCCTGAAAGAGATCCCAAAATGAAAACTCTCAGAAATATTATAGCCAAATTCCAGTTCCCAGGACAAAGAGAAAATACATCCAGTAGCCAGAAAGAAACAATTCAAAGATTGTGTAGCCACAGTCAGGATCACACTAGCTTTAGTAGCTTCCACATTAAAGAATCAGAGGGCTTAGAATATGATATTCTTAAAGGCAAAGGAGCTAGAATCACAACTAAGAATAATCTACTCAACAAAAATGAGACCATTAAATGGACATTTAATGAAATAGAGGAGTTTCAAGTATTCCTGATGAAAAGACCAGAGCTGAATTGAAAGTCTGACATTCAAACACAAGACTCAAAAGAAGCTTGCATAAAAAAGAAACACAAAAGAGTAATCATAAGGGACTCAATAAAATCAAACTGTTTACCTTATGAGAGAGAGAAAGAGAGAGAGAGAGAGAGAGATTAGATTGGATAAGAGAAATCATTGATAACTTTAGAGAGAACAGTTTCAGTCAAAAAATGAAGTCAGAAGCCAGACTGTAAAGAGTTAAGAAAAGAGTAAGAGGAAAGGAAATGGAGACATCCTTTTTTAGACAGAATTCTCAAGAAGTTAGCCACAAAAGAAAGGACAGATATGATATGAGAGTGAGCAGGATGAATGGATCAAATGAGGCTTTTTTGAGGGTAGGAGAGACATGGGCATGTCTGTATGTAGTAGGGAAGCAGCCAGTAGCTGAACTATGCCTATGGGAACCATGCTTTCCAGGTCTAAAGTTAAAACATTGAAATAAAATAAAATAAAATTAGAACACACATTGTTACTTGGAACATTCCTTTTGAAAAGTCTTGTAAATGCTGTACTTTTTTCATTGAAATAGAGACTGTCCCAGAGAATCAAGTCTCAATAATTGCTATTAACTGGGACAGGGCTACAGGGTTAGTGCCAAGGCACGCCCCTATCTGTGTGGTTCACACATGGAGAGTTTGGACAATGTTTGGAGGAAACCCACAAATTCAATAAAGTGGTTGAAAAATGAGACTACAGAGCTATAAATGAAGTGGGAAAGGCTAAAAATTACCCTTTCATGATCATAAAGTATATAAAAGGTCCAGGATAGTGACTGGCTAGTTCTCTTTTCCTGAAGGACAAAATGAGAAAGGAAATAGCTTCCTACGAGCATAAAGGATGGGAATATTAAGCATAAACAAATTGTATAATCTTCTCTGATGTGGTAAAAGAAACATCAGCTACTAATAAGAAGATAATAAGATGTCAGGGATCTAATTGAAAGATCCCTGACACATAGGCTAATTTTTCCCTAAAAATAAAACTGTCCCTAAGACTTAATTGGTTCAGGGGACTGAATCTCTAACCCTTGATATAGTTTCATGTCTGCTTAAGAAGGTATAAAAAAAACAGTCTACAAATATTGTGCTCCCCTCAGGCTTGACTGCTATCCCACTTCCCTGTGAGTCACCATCCCTTCTGACCTGTAATAGCATCTTAGCAAATTCCAGTGCAAGAAGGCTCATGCACAATTGAATTAAAGTTGTATCTTTGTTGAATATCCTTTCCATGTTATTATTGAATAATTCCATTTGTTCAAGTTAATATGGTCTATAAATATCCCATTTCATTCTAATCCCAAGCCTAATCCACTGTACAAGCCTGGGTTAGGCCTGGCCTAAAACATCTGTCTACCTCCAAGGGAAGAATTTCAACCACTGTAATGTAGTATAATACATACTGAGAGGCAGCATGGAGTATCAGGTTCAAGTTTTGCTCTGATATATGCCAGGCATATTACCCTGGGTAAGTCACTTAACTTCTCAGTGTTCCAGAAAATTCTCTAAGATATGAAATGTGGTACACTTGCTTGTCTGAATTAGGAGAGGTAGTTTCAGAAGACTCTGAACCAGTGAAATCACACATCCTAACTTTATAGAAGTGTGCGCACATGCACACGTACACACGCGCACACACACACACACACACACACACACTCCCCGAAATGCTATAGTCAAGAGTTCCAGTGGGTTAAATTATCATTTCTAAGTAGATGCCTCCCTAAATCATATATCAATCCTTCATATCTCTTCTAAGTTCCACTCCCTGATCATCAAATTCTTGCTAAATATCTCTACCTGGCTATACCATAGGCATCTCAAACTCAACATGTTCCAAGTAAAAATTATTAAACTCACCCCTCTTTCTAACTTCCTTATTTCTACTGAGGGTATGACCACTCTCCTAGTCATTCAGATTCACAACCTTGGAGCCATCCTTCACTCATCATTCACTCTTCCCTTCACATCTCACCAGTTGCTGAGTCTTGCTAACTCAACCTCAACAATGGCTGTCACATCCATCCTCTTATTCATTCACACAATCACTTTTAAGTCAGGCCTTCATCAACTTTCACTCAGACTATTGTAACAGCCTACACATAGGTCTCCCTGACTCCAGTCTCTCCCCTCTCTAATACAACTGCTACACAGCTGCCAAAATAATCTTAAAGCACAGGTCTACTACCATGTTATGCCCCAACTCATGAATCTTTGGTGACTTCTTGTTGCCCTTAAGATAAAATACAAATTTCTCTGTTTGACATTTAAAAGCTTTCACCATCTTGTCCCATCTTTCTTTCTAGGTTAATTTCACATTTCCCCACTCTCCTTCTCCATGTTCCATGTTCTAGCGAAACATACATGCTCATCAGTCCCTTTATAGAACATGCTATCTCCCAAACCCGTGCCTTTGCAAAGGTCATACCCAGAATGTTTCCCTCCTCACTTCTGCCTGTTGGCATTCCTTTTAAGGCTCAGTTCAAGTCTCATTTCTTATATGATTGCCCTACCACCTTCATCTCCCCACACCCAGTTGTTAGTGCTGTTCCTACCACCTAAGGTGTGGTAAGGGAGAGACAGAGACTGGCATGTGCCAAGTGAACCAAAGCCCTGCCCCACCTTCCCTAGACCCAGGTGGAAATAGAATAAGACCCTGGACCCAAGAGCCTCAGGAATAGTAGCATCCCCAGACTACTGAACCACTGTCCCTGCTTCCACCCTTAACTCTCAAGTCATTGTTGAAGGAAACAACCTTCATGGAGAACCACCGCCACCAACTGCCAACCAATTGACAAAAATAGGCAAGTGATGCCTAAAGCCCTGGAAATAACACAGACCAAGCCCAGCCTCTGCAGCAACTGGGCAGGGGAACAAATCTTGTGGAGGTGCAACCTAGTAACTGCTTCCAAAGGTACCTCAGCTCATGGCTACTCAGCAACCACAGCTATTGAAGACCTAGAAAGTTCTCGTCACTAATATCCTTGACTCTGTCAAATGACTCAACATCAGAAATGGATATGGTTTTATCAATGAAAATGACACTAAAGAAGAAAGATTACCATCTGCTTTGCCAAGGTGCCCTAAGGATCATAATGTCTTTCTACATGACTTGTAGCTGAATTCTCCTATATGTGTGGTCTCCCCTATTAGAATGGGAACTCCTTGAAGCCGGGAACTGTCTTGCTTTCCTTTTTGTATCCCCAGCACTTAGAACAGTGATTTAAACATAATAAGCACTTTTCATTCATCCATTCATTCACCACAAATTACATTGGATTTATGTGTATATATTGTACTTATTTCTTTGTTCCTATACATTTATGTCTCACCCATTGGAATGTAAGCTCTTTGAAGTCAAGAATTGTTTCATTTTTTGTCTTCATATTCCCAGCACTTGGCATAATACTTTACACATAGATTCTCTTTAAATGTTTGTTGAATTCAATTCAATCAAACAGGAGACAGGAACATGGACTAAATCTCTCAAAGCTGTTTTATCTCTTATGAACCTAATTTATTCTGGAACTGTATAAGTAATATCTCCATTTATCTTAAACAAGCCAGTGAAGAAGTAGAAGCAGAACCCAGAAATCTGAGTACTCTGCTAAGTGATAAAATTTCCCAATCTTGCATGCAAACCCTGCTATAATTTGGCAGATACATTCTTGGAGTACGTGGACAACACTAAAGATGCAGTTAGTATACCCAAAATTAATTTTTGAGAGGCTGACATGGAGCCTAGCAAGTCAGTCTCAGGGTCAGGAAGACCTGGGCTCAAGTTCAGTCTTTAAATTCATACTGGCTATATTATCCTAAGAGGTCATTTCACTTTCTAGTGCTTAAGGCAACTCTCCAAGTTGCAGTACAATTGCTAATTTAAATTGAGTTTGAATTTCTCACTCTGAGTTCCCAACATCAATAGAATCAAAACGATGGACTAAAATTTTTAAAAATAAATAAAGACAATTCAAACTTGGCAAACCCCTAACCCAGAGGTTCCCAAACTTATTTGGCCTACCACCCCCCTTTCAAAAAAATTACGCAGTGCTTCCCTGGAAATATACTTTCTTTCACCCTTTTTTTTTGAAATTTGCATCATTTCAAAAAATATAAAATATTTGTAAATGACACATCTTAAATTTAATAATTTATTATAAATTTGTGGGGAGTTTTCTGCATCAAAATTTTGATGACACAATATTGAATCATGTAACTATACAGTACGTATTATAAACAAGTCATTACACGCACATATTCCTGCCAATACATGCTGGACTTCCAGACAATGCATGACATGTTCGCCTGCCAACACTTGTTAAGATCTGTCGGCGGATTTGACCACCGATTGGTTATAACTTGCAAGTTGTATGACCTTAGGCATGCTGCTTACCCTCTGGGCTCCTCAGTTTCTTCATCTGTAGAATGAGAAAACTGGATTAGATACTTCTAAAATACTTTCTTGATCTAAATCTGAGCTGATTCTTGAAGGAAACCCCAAAAAGTAGATGTGAGGAGGGAAAACATTCAAGGCATGAGGGGACAGCCTTTACAAAGGCATTAATGTAGGAAATAAATGCTTCTAAAGTCCTTTCCAGATCTAAATCCATGATCCTATGAACTGATTCACCAAAATTTTGCCACTACGAGGGCAGCAGTGGATAGAGCACTGGCCCTGGACTCAGGAGCACCTGTCTTCAAATCCAGCCTCAGACACAAAACATTCACTAGCTGTGTGACCCTGGGCAAGTTACTTAACCCCATTGTCTAGCCAAAAGAAAAAGTTTTGCCACTAAAGTTTTCTAGGTAATTCTTTCACAGGATAATCATTAACTAGTCTATGGTGAGGGGAACTTCCTGGTTAAGGTAAAAATTCTTTTTCTTTCTTTATTTCTTATTATTATTCTTCCTTCTGTCATTCCTCCCTCCCTCTCTTTCTTCCTTTTTTCTTTCTTTCCTTCTTTCTTCCTTCTTTCTTTCCCTTTTTTTTTTCTTTCAACTAGGTCTCTGCTCTCTCACCCAGGCTAAAAGTACAATAGCTACTCATTTGGTCAATCCCAATACTGATCAGCCAGAAGCTTTTAATCTGCTCCACTTTTTCAACATGGAACTGTTCACCCATCCTTAGGCAACCTAATGACAACTCCATACCCAGAGGTTCACCATATTGGTACCTGATTTAGTGCAGACACATAGCAGGCTTTAGCCCTACTGTGGCTCAGAACTACCAGATCCGGGCGATCTTAGCACTCCAGCAACAAGGACTTCAGGCCTGCACCACTACACCTAGCTAAAGACCATTTTCTAAGTCCCATGGTGGCAACATGCCAAAACCCTCTTTGGTTTGGATAAGTCTGAAAAGTGGTGAGGTTTTGTAGGATAAAAATTTCAGTCCAGTTTCTGCTCTATAAAATATGTGACTTCTTTCCCATTATTGGCTTTTCTAAGATGTCCCGTTTAGGCCTCATATTGTTGCTCTGCTCTATCCTAGTAATATGATACTTTGCCTTGACTAGTGAATTTCAAGTGTTCATCTGATGAGTAGAACAGAAACCAAGAGAAACCTTTCAAGGAGAGTTTGTACATTAAATATTAACAAGGTACTTTAAAGTTTAATATTTAAACAAAATGCTTAATGTTTGCTGGTGCCTCATTTTTTTCCCAAAGTTACTGAATGTAGGGAGGACCAATAAGTACATTTTAATATTCATTATGTATATTCCTAAAAAGTCAATTCAGGGAATTTTAGACTTGAGATTATTCCAGAATGATATCTTTCTTCTACTAATTGAGACAATATTTAAAGCAAGATGAACCCATTGTCTAGATGATGACTCCGACAGCTGTCTGGACAGCCCCACCTTGCCCAGCAGTAGCCTGTGCTCCAGACTTTTCTTGTTTCCCTTCTCTTCTAGTAAAACTAAACTGTCCTATATCCTGGTCCCCCAGTTACCTGTGGGGCATTAAGCTAACGAACTCATGCTAATATGATATTATAGTGTGGCTTAACTCCAGTACCTTTCATTTACAGAGAGATTTTAAACTTCAAAGTTTTTATATCTTCCAAGAGTCTCTTACCACTTATCTTTACTGTAATCCTGTGAAGCCTGATCATTGAAGAGAAGAAAAGAGAAAGGAAGTGACTACAGTCTAGATTTCTACTTAGAACCATCTCCCAGACAGCTGAGGAAAACATCTGATAGTATTAAGACTTTGGCAGAAATCTACTAATCCTGTATCAAGAAGCAAGGGAATAAGGGAGACAAAGGGCATCTTAGTGATAAGTGAGGGAAAGCCCCATTAAAAAGCAGGACATACCACTACAGATATAAATTCTTGGTCAGGAGGCCCCAGTGACTGACAGCTCACCCAGAGAACATTATCACCAAAGAAGCAGAGAAACGGAGGACTAGGGATGTTGTTTCTAGCAAGGCTAGAGGACAACAGGAATTTTCAGATGATTTTTCATAGCGTGGAGTTGTATTTGGGTTTCTGCCAAGGTGAATACAAATTATGTGTTCACAATACAGTCTTATCTTCCTATTAAAGAAGATGAAAGGATAAAGAAGCAATGAGCTGCAAGGGAAAGAAGGCAGAGTCATGAGACCTGAGTTCAATTCCTAGTTCTAATCACTTACTACACTTCATCTCTCTGCACCTTATTTTCTTCATTTGTTAAATGAGACAGACTATAGACCTCTAAAGTCTCTTTCCATTTCTAGGTCTATGATCCTAAAATTGGAAGAACAACTTTCTTCTTTTAAGTTTATCAGGGAGGAAAAAAGTTGCATACTGAGAGAAGCATCTAAAAGTGAAAACAACAAGCCACAACTGATAAATGATCAAAGGATTTGAACAGACATTGCTCAAAGGAAGACATCTAAGCTATCAACAGCTGTGTGAAGAAGAAAAAATGCTCCAAATCTTTAATCATTAGATAAGTACAAATTAAAGCAATAGTGATATTCTATTTCATACCCATCATATTAGCAAAGATGACCCCAAAAAGGCACATATAAGGCACTTAATAAGTGTTTGAAGACTTGTGTTTATTAAGTACCTATTATATTCAAGGTACTATGTCAGGTGCTGAGGATACAAATATGAAAACAAAACAATTCTGTCCTCAAGAAGCTTACATTCTAGTGGTCTTATAAAAGTGTCAGCAACAGTATTTCATAAAATAAATATAGAAGCTGGGAACAAGTCTCTCCAGTGAGTTTCACTGATAAAGATCTTGCAAGATACATAAGGAGCTGATTAAAATTTATATGACTAAGAGCTATTCTCCAACATATAAATGGTCAAAGGATATGAACAGGCAGTTAACAAAGGAAGATATCTAAGCTATCGCCAACCAATGAAATAATGATCCAAATCATTAGTTAGAGAATGAAAATTAAGGCAACTCTGGGGTTCTACTTCACACCTATAAGATTGGCAAAGATGACAAAAGAGCAAAATGTTAAATATAGATGGGGCTACACAAAAAACAGACACACTAATGCACCATTTGTGGAACTGTGAATTGGTCCAACCATTCTATAAAGCAATTTGTAACTATGTTCCCCCTCCAATCATAAATTGCACCTGTCCTTTCACCCAGTGATGCCTTCTACTAGGCTTTTGCATTCAAAGAAATCAAAGAAAGATGAAAAGGACCCATACGTACAATAATATTTTGTAGCAGCTCTTTTTATGGGGACAGAAAACTGGAAACTAAGGAGGTGCCTCTAAAATGTTACATGAATATAATGGAATACTACTGTGCCATAATAAATGAAAAAGGAATGGCTTCAGAGAAATCTGCTGAGATTTGTATGAACTGATGCAGAGTCAAATGAGCACAACTAGACAACCAATTTATCTAATAACAACAGTGTAAAAGCAAACAACTTTGTTAGACATAAGAACTCCGACCAATGAAATAACCAATCATGATTCCAGAGTCAAGTCAAGCCAACTAGCTTCTACTACACTTTCAGGCACTTTGCTAAGTACTGTGGATGCAAGAAAAGGCAAAAACAGTCCCTGACTTCAAGGAGCTCACAATGTAATAGGGAGACAATGTACAAATAACTATGTTCAAAAAGTTATATACAGGGTAACTAGGAAGTAATCTCAGAGAGAAAGGACTAAGATTAATAAGGTCTAGAAAAGACCTTGCAGAAGCTGGGATTTTAGCTGACTAGAAAGAAGCCAGGAGGTGAAGATGAGGAGGGAAAGTATTCAAAGCATAGAGGACTTGATATATTCCTGGATATGGCTAATGTGGGAATTTGTTTTTTCTTGTCTATGTATCTATGTATTGAAGGATTTATTTTTAATTCTAATTTTTTTTCTTAATAGAGGTTTTGGGAGGGAAAGATTAATAAAATACTTATTACCAAGCATGGAGGACAACCAGTGAAAATTCACAGAGTCAGAAGTTGTAATATCTTTTGGCAGCAACAGCAGGAAAGCCAGTATCACTAGATCACAGGATGCATGGAAGGGATTAAAGTGTAAGCAGCCTGGAAAGATATGAAGAGATTAGGTTATGGAGGGCTTTAAAAGCCGAATAGAAGATTTTATATTTGATCTTGGAGGTAATAGGGAGCCATACAGTGATAGGAGTAAGGGTGAATAAGGGTGGATAACATGGTCAGACCCACACTTTAGGAGGATCACTTTGATAGTTGAGCAGGGGATAGACTGAAGAGGGAGACACGTCAGGCAGGGAGACCAACCAGAAGGCTACTGCAATAATTCAGGCATGAGGTATTGAGGGCCCACACCAGGGTGTCACAGAAGAGATGTTTCAAAGATGGAATCAAAAGGACTTGACTGCAGATTGGATATGGGAGGTAAGATAGAGTGAGAAGTGGAGGGTGGCACCAAGGTTGTGAGCCTAGGTGATTGAGAGTAAATAATACAGAAGTTAGGGGCAGCTAGGTGGCTCAGTGGATAGAGCACCAGGCCTGGAAGAAAGAAGACTTGAGTTCAAATTCAGCCTCAGAAACTTACTAGCAGTGTTTCCCTGGGAAAGTCACTTAACCCTGTTTGCCTCAGTTTCCTTTTCTGGAAAATGAGCCAGAGAAGGAAATGACAAATTGCTCCAGTATCCCTGACAAGAAAACCCCAAAAGGGGTCACAAAAGGTCAGATGTGACTGAAAAAAAAAGCAAACAATAATACAGAAGTTAGGAAGAGGGGAGGATGTAGAGAGTTAATAGTAAATCATAGCTACCCACCTGATGACAGAGAGATGATGGATTCAAGATGCAAAATGAGACATACATTTTTGGATATGGACAATGATGGGTTAGTTTTGCTTTATTATGCATATTTGCTTCAAAGGGGTTGGTTTTTTTCCCTTTTAAACTGAAGTTGGTGTGTATGGGAAAGAAAACAAGTTCTTGATAACTGAAAAAATGAAATAAAATATTTTTAAAAGAAAACAAAGAAGAAAAATAGAAACCAAAGAGGCAAAGATGAATCCTAACCTGTGCAAGATTGCTGTGGGAGAATAATAAGAAACAGGAAAAGAAGAAGGGAAGAAATGTGGACCTTTTTGAGCTGTACAATAGATATGAGGCCCTCATCCTTGAAGGAAGAGCTAGATGCTCTAAGGAAAAAGTAGCCAATCATATTCCAAGAAATGACCATGAGACCCCTCAGCTGAAACCAAGAAAGAAGCTATCCAGAACTGGTCAGAGAAAAATGAGATGAATCATAGTGGTTGGTGCTCCCTGCTGAGGGATATTGAGGCAGCCATATGTTAACCTGAACTGAACAACAGAGGAGTAAGCTGATAATATTTGTAAAGCATTTAGCACAGTGGCTGGCACATAGTAGGTGCTATATAAATGTTTATTTCCCTCCTCCACCCTTTTCCCAAAGTATGCTGTATAGCCAATATGAGACAGAATCCCCTACTATGTATTAAATCTGACATTTACTATGCACATGGGATCAAATGATACCCCAAACAGAAACCCAGGTGAAGTCTGGACTAAGAAATTGACAGTGGCCATTTGAAGAGCTTCAGAAGAGAAAGCTGGATTTGGAAAGCCAATAGCTAGTTTAGAAGATGATGTGAAATTTAGGTTCCTGGACCATGGCTTAAGGCATAGAAATGATGGGTTCTTGACCAAGAATAAAGTGCACCTAATGAAGATAATTTAAAATATACTTATCTGATGACTTACAATTTGATCAAGAAAGCTAAAAATGGAGAGGACAGGGAAATCAATCTAAGTTTGTCTGACAATCCAGACAACACAGAGAGTAGATTGTATAACACAGGAAGAATATCAGTGAAGATGATCAGTTATTCTGAGAAAACAGCATCCAGAACAGAAAGAAATAAGAAATCCAAAGTCTCAGATGTATTTACACAAGTGGACAAAGTATGGGTAATAAGATAAATAGGAAATCTGAATGCAAGGAAGTATATGGACCACATAGATTAACACTAAGATTTGGTCACCAAAACTAGAGCATGGCTATTGAAGCTTATAATTTTTTAAAAGGGAATAAATAAATTGTTGTTAGAGGGCCAGGGGATTAGCACTGTACATTAAGAAAAATTGAGCTATTAGCTGTGTGACCCTAGCAAGTCACTTAACCCCGATTGCCTCACCAAAAAAGAAAAGAAAAGAAAAGAAAAGAAAAGAAAGGAAAAGAAAGGAAAAGAAAAGAAAAGAAAAGAAAAGAAAAATTGAGGAACTCTATGAATGAGAAGAAAGCATCATGGATACCATTTGGGTCAATTACAACAAAAATGAAAGCTTTGTTATCCCCAAAAGAAGGAAATTGGTACTGAATTGTAAAACAGATCACAAGACATGCATGGAGTTACAGTAATGAATGAGGACTTTCTGGAATCTGCTGTTATTTTTTCTCTGCTTAAAGCTGAGTAGCTGATAAAATATTTGCTTTGTTTTAATCATCATTTCATTCTTATTTTGAAAATAACTATTTTCCTGCCTTCTGTTTTTACAACATTGTCAAAAATATCACCCCCCATCCAAAACTGAACTCTCTTGTAACAAATAAAAATACTTGAGCAAAATTATCCAATACAATTATTATATCTGAATATATACAACATCCTTCCCCATTAGTCCCCTGTTTTTCTGCTCATGGGAAGTAGATATGTTTCATTATCTTTTTAGCAACTGCAGTTCTGGTCCTGCATTCAGTAAGACCCAAATTCAAATCTGGCCTCAGACACTAATTAGTAGTGTGATCCTGGACAAGTCATTTAACTTCTGTATGATAGTTTCTTCAACTATAAAATAAGGATGATGAGGATGATGATGATAATGATGATGATAACCTCTTAGAATTGTTGTGAAAATCAAATGAGATAATATTTGTAAAAAGTACTTAGTACAGTGCCTGGCACAAAGTAGGTACTTAGGAAGTTCCTTCTGTCCTTCCTCCTTCCTTCCTTCTTCCTTCCTTCTTTCCTTCCTAATTTTCTTCCTTCCTTTCTTCCTTCCTTTCTTCCTTCCTTCCTTCCTTCCTTTCCAGGGACCATTATTGGTTTTTCAGTTGCCCAGTTCCTTTCAGTGATATTTTTGTTTATATTATTGTAGTCATTGTATATATTGTTCTTTTGGCTCTATTTATTTCACTGTGCATCAGTTTATATAAATCTTTCCATGTTTTTCTGAATTCTTAATGTTAGTCTTTTTTTCCTATCCAATAATATTACATTACATTCATATTGATGGGTGCCTACTTTATTTTCAATTCTTTGCTGTCATAAAAGGTGCTTCTGTGAACATTTTTGTACATAATAGAATTTTGTTCCTGTCTTTAACCTCCTTGGTGTATGGAGTCAATGGCAGGAGTGCTGGGTTAAAGTATATGAACAATGTAGCCATTCTTCTTGATAAATAGAAATTATATAAGAACAGTTGGAACAATTCACAGTTTCACCAACAACAATAGTGTGCTTCTCTTCCCATGACCCCTCCAAAATTGAATTCCCATTTTTGTTATCAATGCTGATTATAATTTCATTCTTCAAAAATGGAGAGGAATAATTGTTCTGGACCTGATTCTGACCAATTGGAAGCAATTGGTATTGCAGGTAAAAATTAAGGGAATATTGGACAGAAGTGACTGTTCCAACTCAATCTTCACAACAGATAAGAAATGAAATTTAGGCAAAATCTGTGGTACATGTTAGATTTTGACAAAATAGATATTAAAGCATTCAGAGAAAAGATAGAATCCCATGTCCTCCATCTGACAGGGGAAATAGGCCCAAGAGGGATATGGGAAAGCTTTAAAAAATGAAATTCTAGTGATACAAACAAACAATTTCAAAGAAGAGGAAAATGTTAAAGAAATTGACATAGAGAAATAGGAAATTAATAACAAATAGAGTTTTTAGAGGAGTACATAGAAATCAGAAGTAAGAACAGGTATCTGAGGACAAATACACAAGAGTACACAAGGGGCCCTCTAAGAATCTTGTTGGGATAACTAACACTGAGAATGATGTAAGACTGGTGATAAATGCTAAATACAAAAAAAAAAACGAATTTGGTCAGTCATTCAACAAGCATTGGTGTTGCCTCAGACAAACTGAAACCTGGGAAAGACCTTATCTTAAAAAGGCTAAGGTCTCCCACTGCATCCTGGGCCATCACCAGTCATCCTAACCAGTCTTGCCACTGGACTCCATTGACTACAGAAGATAGAGTGAGGGTGATGACTTTGCACAGCTCTGCCTCACTTAGATCTAACTGACTTGCAAATCAAGACATCATCCTCTTGATGTCATTGGTCCTCTCCAAGAATGAAGGATGAACAAAAACAACAACTCTATGCCAAGCACTGTGTTCATTGGGAATACAAAGAAAAGCAAAAACAACCTGTCCTCAAGGAGCTCACATTCTAAAGGGGAAGACAAGATGCATATAACTAGGTACATACAAGATATTCAGGGTAGGAGGCAGAGCCAAGATGGTGGAGAAAAGGCAGCAACTTGCATGAACTCTCCCCCAAACCCCTGAACACCTTTAAACACTATAAAACAATTCCTGGAGCAGAACAACCCACAAAAGGACAGGGTGAGATAATTTTCTAGTCAAAGACAACTTAGGAGGTCAGCAAGGAGAGGTCTATTGCACCTGGGTATGAGTGGAGCACAGTCCAACCCTGGCTGCATCAGCACAGACTGGGCCCCAGCAGACCAGAAGCAGGCTTTGGGGGTCACTGAATCTGCAGTGGTGTCAGCTTCTTCCAGAGATCTCAGCCCACAGATCGTACAGGGTGGTAGGAGAGGAGGTAAACAGAAGGAGGTTACAAGGCACTAGGGGCATGACTCTATTGCCTTGTCCATACACAGATCTGGTTCACAGTTCTGGGTGGCAGTCCCAGGACAAGAAGGAGCACTTAGCACACCAGGGCTTGTGGCTTCAGTAGAGTAGGGACTCTCCTCATAGTTCCAGGGCAAAAAGAAGTGTTTGTGGTCACTCAAAGACCAAAGCATAGGCCAGAAGAGAAGTGAACACACCTCTCCTTAGATCATACCACCTTGGAAGAACTGAAAACTTGCAGGTCCCTAGAAGTATCTCAGAAAACAGCTGCATAAAAACCCTGAAGCTTAGGACAGTGCACCCTCCACCCTGGAAGCAGAGTCTTACTTTAACAAAGAATTAAAGGTCAAGAAACAGACTGGAAAAATGAGCAAACAACAGAAAAATTCTGACCATAGAAAGTTACTGTGGTGGCAAGGAAGATCAAAACACACACTCAGAAGAAGATAACAAAGTCAAAGATCCTGCATCCAAAGAGTCCAAGAAAAATATGAATTAGTCTCAGCCCATGGAAAGGTTCAAAAAGGATTTTGAAAACAAATAAGAGAGGTAGAGGAAAAATTGGGGAGAGAAATGAGAATGATGCAAGAAAATCTTGAAAAAGAGTCAACAGCTTGGTAAAGGAGACACAAAAAATGCTAAAGAAAATAACATCTTAAAAAACAGACTAAGCCAAATGATAAAAGAGGTACAAAAACCAATAAGGAGAAGAATGCACTGAATAGCAGAATTGGCCAAATGGAAAAACAGGCACAAAAATTCACTGAAGAAAAGAACTCATCAAAAAAAAAATAATAAAACTCGCCAAATGGAAAAGGAGGTACAAAAGCTCACTAAAGAAAATAATTCCTTAAAAATTAGAATGGAGGAAATGAAAGCTAATGACTTTATGAGAAATCAAGAAACAATAAAACAAAACAAAAAGAATGAAAAAATAGAAGACAATGTGAAATATGTCATTGAAAAAACAACTGACCTGGAAAATAATAGATCTAGGAAAGTTTATTTAAAAATTATTGAACTACCTGAAAGTCATAATAAAACAAGAGCCTAGATGTTATCTTTCAAAAAATTATCAAGGAAAACTGCCCTGATATTCTAGAACCAGAGGATAAAATAGAAATTGAAAGAATCCACCAATGACCTCCTAAAAGAGATTCCAAAATGAAAACTCCCAGGAATATTATATCTAAATTTCAGAGCTCCCAGGTCAAAGAGAAAATATTGTGAGCAGCCAGAAAGAAACAATTCAAGTATGGCGGAACCACAATCAGGATAACACAAGGTTTAGCAGCTTCTACATTAAAGAATTGGAGGGCTTGGAATATGATATACTGGAGGGCAAAGGAACTAAGATCACAATCAAGAATCACCTACCAGGCAAAATTGAGAATAATCCTTCAGGGGAAAAAATGGATATTCAATGAAATTAAGGACTTTCAAGCATTCTTGAAGAAGAGAAAAGAGCTGAATAGAAAATTTGACTTTCAAATGCAAGACTCAAGAGAAGAATGAAAAAGTAAACAGGAAAGGGAAATCATAAGGAACTTAGTAAGGTTAAACTCTTTACATTCTTACATGGGAAGATGATGTTTGTAATTCATAAGAACATCATTATTAGGGCAGTTAGTAAGAGTGTATACAGACAGAGGGCACAGGTGTGAGTTGAATATGAAGGGATGACATCAAAAAAATAAAATTAAGGGGTGAGAAAGGAATGTATTGGGAGAAAGGGAAAGGTAGAGGTAGAATGGGGCAAATTATCTCACATAAAAGAGACAAGGAAAAGCTTTTACACTGGAGGGTAAGGGGAGGAGATGAGGAGGAGTGAATGAACCTTACTTTCATCAGAATTGACTAAAAGAGGGAATAACATGCACACTCAATTGGGTATAGGAATCTATCTTACCCTACAGGAAAATGGGAGAGAAAAGGAATAAGAGAAGGGAGAGTAATAGAAGGGAGAGCAGGTTAGGGGAGGTGGTAGTCAGAAGCAAAACACTTTTGAGAAGGGACAAGATGGAAGGAAAGAGAGAATAAAATAAACAGGGGGGAATAGGATGGAAGGAAATACAGTTAGCAATAGTAACTGAAAAAATTCTGAAGAAGTTTCTCTAATAAAGGCCTCATTTCTCAAACATTTGGAGAAATGGTCAAATGTATAAAAATAAGAGCCATTCCCCAGTTGATAAATGATAAAAAAAATATGAACAGTTTTCAGATGAAGTAATCAAAGCTATTTATAGCCATATGAAAAAATGCTCTAAATTACTGTTGATTGGAGAAATGCAAATTAAAACAATTCTGAGGTACTACCTCATACCTATTAGATTGGCTAATAGAACAGAAAAGAAAGATATCAAATGTTGGAGAGAATGCGGGGAAAATGAGACATTAATGCACTGTTGGTGGAATTGTGAACTGATTCATCCATTCTGTATAGCAATTTGGAACTATGCCCAAAGGGCTATAAAACCACGCATGCCCTCTGACCTAGCAATATTATTACTAGGTCTGTATCCAGAAAGAGATAAAAAACAAAAAGGAAAGGAACCTATATGTACAAAAATATTTATAACAACTCTTTTCTGGTGGCAAAGAATTGGAAATTGAGGGGATACCCATTGACTGGGGGATGGCTGAACAAATTGTGATACGTGATTGTAATGGAATATTATTGTGCTACAAAAAAAAATGATGAGCAGAAGGATTTCAGAAAGACCTGAAAGACTTACATAAACTGATTCTGAGTAAAGTGAGTAGAACCAAGAGAACACTATATACAGTAACAGCAACACTGTGTGATGACCAACTTTGATAGACTTAGCTCTTCTCAGCAATACAATAATCTAAAACAATTCCAAGGGTCTCATGATGGAAAATGCTATTCACATCTAGAGAAAGAACTATGGAGTCTGAATGCAGATTGAAGAATACAATTTTCTTTTTTTTCTTTCTCATAGTTTTTCACTTTTGCTCTGATTCTTCCTTAACAACATGACTAATGTGGAAATATGTCTAATAGGATTGTACATGTATAGCCTATATCAGATTGCCCATCATCTTCGGGAAGGGGGAGGGGAGAGAGGGAGAAAAAATTTGGAACTCAAAATCTTATAAAAGTGAATGTTGAAAACTATCTTTACATGTAATTGGAAAAAATAAAATACTACTAAGCCAGGCAGGGGAGGGGAAGATTAGCAGGATGCTCTCAGAAAAACATGGAAAGATTTACATGAGCTGATGCAAAGTGACATGTATTGTGCACAAAGTAACAGCAATATTGTAAAATGATAAGCTATGCATGTCTTAACTGTTCTCAACAACACAACAGTCCAAGACAACTCTGGAGGACTTATGATGAAAAATGCCATCCATCCCCAGAGAAAGAACTGATGGTGTCTGAATACGGATTGAAGCATACTTTTTAACTTTATTTTTCTCGAGTTTTTTGTCTATTTTTTCTTTCACAACATGACTAATATGGAAATATGTTTTGCATGACTACACATATACAACCTATATCGAATTTCTTGCCTTCTCAATGAGGGGTGGTGGAGAGGGAGGAAGGGAGAGAATTTAGAACTCAAAGTTTTAAAAATGAATGTTAAGTATTTTTACATGTAATTTCTTTTCGGGGAAAAGAAAATACTAAACAAACAAAAAAAAGTTATTCAGAGTAGCTGGAAGATTATCTCCAGTATCTGAGAGAATCTTGCAAGGTCTCCTAAAGAAGATGGGATTCTTAAAAGTGTGTTATAGTCAAAAGGAAGATCAAAGAAGGGATGGGACTTCTCAGAATGAATGGGACAATGATAATATAAGACATGAAAGATAGAACTGCTCAACTCTTATTTCTCTTTGCTTTTCTTAACCAAAGATAACTTATAACTGAAAAGGATAAAACAAATGTGATTATAATAGCAGTGAAACCTGGGACAAGTGAGGGGACAGAAATCAAACACCTAGCTACTTGCAACAAGTTAAGGTCACCAGACCTTAACAAGCTACACTACAATGTCCAAAAGAACTTGTACATATATGATTGTTGAGTCACTGATGAACACCAGTAAAAAATCTCATAGAATAGGAGAGACACCATAGGACTGAAGACAGGCCACTGCTTTCCCAGTTTTCACATAAGGGAAGAGACAGACTCTGGGCAAATGAACTTGATTCCAGTTTCTATAAAAGTTTTACAGTGTATTATTTAAAATAATGGGCATTTAGGAAAAGCAGTGATAATCTCTAAGACAACATACAGCTTCATACAGGAGAATGTCATCTAAAAAGTATCCCTACATTTCATTCAACTGTCTGACAAAGTCTCCTGTTATCCCTTGGACAAGATGGAAAGATGAAGACTAAATGATAGGTAGATTCGGTACAGTTAAATGACTAAATTCAAAGAGTTATTAATGAATTGGTATCAGTCTAGACCAGACAAAGTTGAGTAGTAAAGTTCTAGCTTTGGTCTTGTGCTGTTTAATATTTTCGTCAGTGACTTGGTTGAATGTATAAATGTCATGCTCATCTTATCAGTGGAGAGCATAAAACTGGAGGGCTAACAAATATAATGGAAGGACAGAGTCAGGATGGAAAAAAAAAAAGTCAGGCTAGAATAATGGACCAAATCTAATGAGATGAAATTTAAAGAGGAAGAAACATAAAAGCTCACATTTGGGGTCAATAAATTAACTTCATGAGTACAGTTTGAAGAAGACAAGGCTAGACAACAATAACAATGGGTTTATATAGCATTTTAAGTTTTGCAAAGTGCTTTATATATGTTTTGATTCTCACAATAACCCTCTGAGGTAGATATAATTATCATTCCCATTTTGCAGATGATGCAACCAAGACCTAAAGAGGGTAAATCATCTACCCAGGGTCACACAACTAGCAGAACTAAAACTCAGTACTTCCTGATCTCAAGTGTAGTAGTTCAGTATAAGCCAACAGTGAGGCAGGGCAGGGCAGGGCTATAAAAGCTTTCTTAGAACTGCATTAATGAAGACATAATGTTGAGAATGACACTCCACTCTCCTACAGACAGACAACATAAGAGTATTCCTCATTGTCACATTTTATCATATTCCTCATTCCTCATTGTCACATTTTATCAAGGACATTGACAGAGGGTCAGATGATATGTAAGGACTACAGATCATGTAATGATGGAAACAGGGAGGTTTATCCCAGAAAAGAGAAGACTTGAAGGAAGAGGGAATATGATAGCTATCTTTAAGTATTCAGAGCACTGTCATACAGTAGAAGAAGAATTAGGCTTTTTCGTTGGCTCCAGATAGTAGAGTTAAAAAAAAATAGGCAGTTTTCAAAGGAGTCTACAGCTTCATGAATTGAAAAAATTTACTAACAATTAGGTATCCAAAAATGGCATACTCTTATCTTGGGAGATACTGAGTTCCTTGGTATTGTAAGTCTTCAGGGAAAGGCTTAATAGATACCTATCAGGAAGGTTGTAGAATGCATTTCTGTTCAGGTGTGGCTGTGGTTCATGTAATAGTACCTGTGAGATCTCTTCCAAGTTGGAGTTTCCGCAGTTCTGCAAAAGGGAAGTGAGCCACATCATGGAATTGAAGAACAAGAAGATAGATGGCCCAGAGGGAACAGCTGTACTTCTAAGCTAACAAAAGGGCAAGAACAAAGTTTCTAGCATATTGTACAAATGCTCTATGGAGAAGTTTTAGGAAAATATGGACAAAAATCACATAGAATAAGGTTTACAGGAGCTGCCATCTGAATCATTGGAGGGAGTATGCACACAGAACATCTGCATAAAGTGATAATGATCCTATCTAAATGGTCCAAAATAATAAGGAAAATACCAAAGTTCTGAGTTTTGAGAAACTAAAGAAAACATAGGCCTCAGCTCAGGCTATATCAGCCTTTATGACCTAGTCATTTCAATATGCCAGAAAGATGATACAGAAGCACTAGTACCATGGACACGATATCCACTTGGCCTCCTGACTCCACCAACCAATATCCACTCACCACTAAACACTACTTTCATTTCCCAAAGAGAATTCTTTTGATCTTAACCCATTAAGGTATTCCCATATCCAATAATGAAGCAGCATAATTCATAACATGCATATATAGAGGCCCATGCCAAATGTTCTTTGTAGTTCTGGGAGCACCTACAGGATAAACATAAAAATGGAAAAATTGGACATCATTAAATCCTAATCTAATCACCATAATGACTAGAATTATAATGTCCTTTTCACATGAAGAAGTAATCACATCCCACAAACAAATAAAAAACAACACAGCTGACCTATTTGAAAAGAATTAGTGGATACACTAATAGGCAAGCATTTAAAGGGGAGAACTAACTGTTAGCATCTAATGTATTTTTTTAAAGCTATCACAGCAGCTGGTAGCAGCATTAACCATATTGGCAGATCTATACCTGATTCATCCACCATAACTTATTTAATATGAGAGTATAATTAGTGCTCATGATTACTATCTGGTGCCAGACATCCCAAATGCCCCCACCTTCCTACTAATTAATCTTGAAAACTTTCCAAGCTTTTTGTACTGAGCTGGCCTCTGCTCTCTTTTATCAGTGAAGAGGAGGTGAAAGTAAGCATATAGTATCAGAGTAAAAATACACAGTATAATAATAATAATTTGAAATTACATACCAACTATAATCATAAGTATAGACCATCTAAGATCCAAGACTTTCTTTTGGTCAATTTAATTGTTAATTCTTTGAAAGAAACATCCTGAAAGCCTTTGGGTTCAAGTTTTTATTAGATACTGTTCTTTGCAAAATCCTGGGAATATGTATCATTGGATATTTGACTTATACCCATACCTGTAAGAGAAATTTGGCCTTTCTTAGAGAGATGCATTAAGCACCTTGAAGGGAGAGACTTTTTGTGTTTTGTCTATACCATAAAGTGATCATAAGTCATGGGTCTAATTGGAATCATTATAACACTAACAAATAGAAAATGGTGCTAATGAAAATCGATAGCAAGACTAAAATATATTAAATATATCATTCATGTGTATATGGTATATTTGGTTTTCACATCACTCTGGCCCTATGGAGTAACTGAATGGCTTTTCTACAAAATGAAGCTTCTTTTCTCTTAGACTAGACTGAGTCAGTGATTCTCCAACTTGTATATTCAACAATCTTTCTGCCCCTCCTCCACACTGTACAGTTCTTCTGGAACTTTCTAAAACTCTTTAAATCCTACATCACCCAAACAAATTGGAAAAAAAAATAAGAAAGACAGAGCTTGGTTTACAAGATTTGTTGCTACTACATAGTGAGTTGGACTGAACCATCACTACAACTAACAGCATTACTCATTTTAATACCTCAATGGATATGGGATCTCATCAATGTGGGTAATTCTCTCCAACAGCACAGAATGCAACCCCTCCATGCCTTCTCATCTTGTGTTCCGTGTTCTTTCACAGAAGATACAACCAATATGCTTGAGGACTTCCTCTAGTTTTGGGGGGTTTCTTTCCTTTTCTCTTCTCGTTGCTTTCTCTTTCCCTTTCTTACATTTTGTGGATACCAGTGGAGCATTTAGGCTGTCTAGCCTCTGCTCTCACCATAAGACTCACCCATCTCCTTTTCCAACCATTCATTTGAATGAATGTGTGAATGAATGAATAAAGCATTTCTTAAGCACTTGATATGTATTGAATAATACTATGTCACTGTGTTAAACAGTGAAGATAAAAATAGAAAAGTAAGATATTCCTTGTTTTCAAGGAACTCACATTCTAATGGAGGAGACAAGGCATTTGGAATACGTGTCATTTCCTGGGTGCCATTTCTTGTGCATAGCTTCACCATTGGAAATATGCTATAGCCTATTTGCACTTTGCATGCATCTTACCATTGCCTTTTGGGTCACTCACAGCTTAGATTGTTTCAAGATTTACAATGACAGAGCATCACTAGGAGAACATTAAAAAGCTGTTTGTTTGTTTGTTTGTTTGTTTGTTTTTTCATAAGAGCTGCATTTAACTAGACCTTTCATTTTTGTGAATCACAAGCTCCCAGAGACAGAAGGTACCTCAGAAAATCATCTTCCTCACCACTTCCTGACTATTTCCAATTTACATAATTTGTACTCTGGCCTCCTCCTCACCCTCCTCAAACCAAAATTTGCATTTCCATCTCTAGGACCTTGGGACCTAATTGAGTTTTCATTTTGTGCCAGAGAGTCCCAGGTCTACCATGCCACTGCCCAGACATCTCCATGTCAAGCAGTCCTGAATGTAACCTCCACTGCATTGCTGAAACCCTACCTTTCCCAACTCTTACTCCTCTATATCTGATGCCTTCTATTGGAATTTAAGTTCTTTAAGGGGGAGGGGAGCTATCTTACTTGCTTGTATTTGTATCCTCAGTGCCAAGCACAGTGTCTAGGTGACATTGCACAGCCCTCCCTCACTCAAATCAAAGTCAATTGCAAGTCATGTCATCAACTCCCTAATGTCATGGTCCTCTTCGAGAAAGAAGGACAAACACAACCTGTGAGTAGTCCGAGCTGCCTGAATGAGGACCCAGCTGACCAGTTCCAGTTGGGTAACTCAGCTCACTCTCCTGTCCTGTCCTGTCCTGTCCTATCCTGTCCTGCCCTCTCCTCTCCTCTCCTCTCCCCTTACCTGAGGGTGTTCTGCCCAAAGGAAGGTAAATTTAGATGGCCAAAAACTGCCTAGTTAACTTGGGGTTTACTGGCTGGATTTCTTTCTCAAAGACCAAGCCTTAAACCCAATTCACTATGGAGCTCATGGATTGGACAACAATAGGACCCTGCCCAAGCACCACTTGATGGTTATTTTTTGGGCCCTCCAGGCTCAGAGTGAATGTAAATAGTAGCTGTTTCTCTTTTGGCCAACAACCCAGAGGGTCTTACCCTCCCAGTTTGATTTTTTTTTCTTTTTTGATTAAATGGGTCATCCCTTGACTCAGTTCTTAAAGAAGCCTATTCACCGAATGAGTGTTGCCTCACTCTAAGTGAGAACCTGAAAAGACCATAGCTTAAAAGGGCCAGGGTCTCCCATTGCATCCTGAACCATCTCCAGTGGTCCTGATGAATATCTGGCTACTGGACCCAGATGTCTCTGGAGGAGGAAGTGAGGTTGCTGACCTTGCACAGCCCTCCCTCTGTCAAATCAAAGTCAATTGCAAGTCATGTCATCAACTCCCTTTTGTCATGGTCCTCTTCAAGAAAGGACAAACACAACAATAACAAGCACATAGTAAGCATTTAATAAATTCTTTTTCATTTATTCATTTATCTAATTTAATCTACATCTGATCAAAAATCCCTTCTTTCATATCAAGCCTTTCTTGAAGACTTCTATTTAGAAGAAACTTGCTATCTCTTGAGATGACCTATTTCAAAAAAACAAAAACAAAACAAATGAAAAATTTTATGCCAGGAAAAGTGGCTTAGAGTTATTTTAAAAAAAAGCAGTGCATTATTTCCCAAAAGCAATCGAGCTTGTTTTCTTCATCATATTTAACTCTGGTCCCACCTCATTGCCCCTCTACAGGGGCCATACATATGTACTGATGTACAAACTCAATAGACTGGCCATCTAACTGCATGTGACTGTCTGGACAATGGGTAATTTCATCAATTTAGTTTCCCTTAATGGAGTTAGGGCAATCTTGTGCTTACACTAACTCACAAAAATCTGGTGTTTAAGATTTCCATTATTTTGATGTACTAGATCTCAGTGAGGAGACCCTGTAATGTTCTGAGGCTTGAGCAGTCCTAGTTAATCAGCAGCTAGATGGCATAGTGGATAGAGTGCCAGGCTTGAAATCAAAAAGACTCATCTTCCTGAGTTCAAACCTGGCCTCAAATACTTACTAGCTGTGTGACCCTGGACAAGTTACTTAACCCTGTTCACCTCAGTTTCCTCATCTGTCAAAAAATCTGGAGAAGGAAATAGCAAATCAGTATCTCTGCCAAGAAAACTCCAAATAGGGTCGTGAGGAGTTGGCAAAACTGAAACAACTAAAGAGCAACAAAGTTGATCAGCACAATGTCATCTATAAACAGAAACGTCTAAATAACCTTTTTTCTCCATGTAGATTTGGAGCAAGCTATCTTCCATGACAATGGTGAACACTTTTCTCAAGCATACATCTTCATGTTTTATGCCTTACATGATATTAATAATCAAAGGATCATTAAACAGAACTAACTCTATGATTGCATTTGTTAAGGAATCTTGGACAATGTTAATATAGGTATAAGAGACTATAAGTTGGAGAAAAGACTTTGGGGATGTATTTCTCTTACCCAAATCAAGTTTTTTTAGTCAACAATCAATAAACACAATGGGATCTTATATTCTTTCTACCTTTCAGTGAATTGTGTTAGTCTAAAGTTGTTGCCTACTGTACAGAACTCTCTGCCTCTTTCCTTCTCACATTTTCACCAAGGATACTTTCAATGTATGTGTACCTCAATCTCAAAGATTTTGTAAAAATGAGAAAATAAGCACATGGGTTAATAGTTCCTGCTGTCTTTTCAATCACTTCTTTCAGGGCAATAATATCATCTGTGATTTTTTCCATTCTTTTGGTATATTCTCCACTTTGATATAAAATAAACTTTCAGTGCTTTTAAATTTTTCTAGTATGTTTTTGCAAATATTACAATTGTTCCTACAGGTAAGCAGAAATAAAAAAAATTGGGAATGGCCTCAAGATGTAGAAATTTTATAGCCCACAGTTCATCAACACTGCTATCAGGGACATAACTAGGATAAGGCAACTAGAGCTTTGTCACAGGGTGGAAAATTTAGAGGGTACTTGCAATTCATAAGGGAATCAAAATGATAGGGATTAATATCTAGAAAGCAGGAAAAATTGGTTAACAGGAAGCTATAGCTATCATGTTGAGATAAGTTCCTCATCCAGCCTCACTCTTCCCCTCCCTCAACTGAAAGCATACCTATACCACCTGCCCCTCATTACAGTTCTAATCATCATAACACGTTATTGGAGATCTGTAGCTCCATCTCAGGACTGCCAGTGGAACATCTGCACAACTTCCATGAAGGACTGAACTTCCTTCCTAAGAAACACTGTAAATAGTATCCTTATAAAATTTGCATTCAATTAATGTTAGCTGCTCCTGTAACCAAACTTTTTGATTTGCATAAATCATTTAGTGCATCTGAACCTTCTCACACTGAGACTGTACCACTCTGGACTTTTCTGCTGCAATAGGCCACCACAGATACTATTACCAGTGCCACGAAAGTCTCTAAGATATAGCCTCTTCCTGGCTAGTTACTTCCCCATCCCATTTCCCCTTATCCACTCTTACCTAGGAATAGGAAGGATACCATCCTTCAAGATCTAGCTCAAATTCTTTTCCACAAAGCCTTCCTTAACATAGAGTCAAAGAAAGCTGAATAGGACACTAAAGATCATCTAGTTTAAGCCCTTATTTTATACATGGGTAAACTGAGGCCACAAAGTGCTAAAAATGACTTACCCATGGCCACCTATCTCGTGTGTCAGAGCTGGGATTGGAACTGAGGTCTCCTGGATACAAATCCAGTGCTCTTTCCACTGCTCCATGCTATCTGTTGCAATATCTCTTTCCCCTGTACACATATATCACTCACTCATTGTCTCTACCAACCATTTTGTCCATCTAAATTAGACATTTATCCTGTTGCTTTTCATGCATGTGTCTTATCTCCCTTGTTATATTATAAGCCCTTTGAGGATAGACACCATCTCTTCCATAGCCTTGTATCCATCACAGCATCTAGCCCAAAGCTTTGTCTATAGAGCAAAGGGGTGCTCCATAACTGTTCATTGGTTGACATCCACCTGCTACTATAGCTGACATTAATCAGTATGAGCATCCCCTAAGTCCATATGGGCAACTAGGTGGCTCAGTGGATAGAGAGCCAGGACTGAAGTCAGGAAAACTCATCTTCATGAGTTCAAATCCAGCTTCAAACATTTACAATCTAAAAAGACCTTTGGGGCAGCTAGGTGGTGCAGGGGATAAAGTGCTGGTCCTAGAGTCAAGAAGACTCATGTTCATGAGTTCAAATCCAGCCTCAGATACTCACTAGACCCGGCAAGTCACTTAAGCCTGTTTGCCTCAGTTTTCTCATCTGTAAAGTGAACTAGAGAAGAAAATGGCAAACTACTCCCATATCTTTACCAAGAAAATCTCAAATGGGGTCATAAAGAATTGGACACAATTGAACAAAGTATAAGTTCCTATACCTTCCATACTAACTAGAGCTTACTGACTTACTTGAAAAGATTTTTGTCTCTCCTACTAAACTATTCATTATGAACGATTTTCTGTGTTCTCCCACGTCCACAAGAAAGGCCTCAGACCCTGAAAGACCCTGAGCAATTCAAGTATGGTCCTGGATGGAACCCTAACTCTAATTCAAGCAGACTTGCCCTTTGGGATTCCCATGTTCTTCTTGGAGTATCAAAACCTTTCTTTGGAGGGGGAAATTCAGTAAAACCATTTATTTTTATCCCTGTTAGGAATTTTAAATGAGAAAATCCCTTCTATCAAAGCAGACCACTTACTGTTTATCAATTTAGAGAGTTATCTGAGAGCCCTTATAGGTTAAATGACTTGCCCAGGGTCAAATAGACAGAGGCAGAACTTGACCTCAGTTCTTCCTGACTCAGAAGCTGCTCTTCTATCCACTATACAACACTGCCTCTTTCTGACCAAAGCCATTACAGTAAAAAAGATACTGAGCAGCAAGGATGGACTCTAGATTTTTCTAGCATCATCAGGAGTTGCCTTGGGATTGAGCCATATTGGCAATACAGAAGTCACCAGACCCTACTGTTTAACTTGGCTCAGCCCTGCTCTCTTCTGGTCTGGCCTGCCTTCCCATTGTTGTTACTCCTGCTGCCAGGACAGCTATTTGGGACCTATTAAATTTTATTTTACTATTCCATAGAACTTGATGTTTCTTAAAGCACTTTTATTGTAACAATTTCCTTGCTTTCCTCCCACCTATTTCTGCACACCGTCCAAATCTGGTTCACCTTCCAGTCTGCTCCACCTCCCAGTCTGCTCCACCTCCAAACCAGATGTCTGCCCCGCCCCCAGGGATGATTCCACCCTGAGGCTGACTCAGTGATTGGTGAAGTCTCTGCCTGTAGCCGTCATAAAATTAGAAAGTCTAGCCACCCTGGTGCATTTTGCTTCTGGATCATTCTGGATCCTGCTTCACCTCCATTCCAGCTGCTTTTCCCCTCCCCTCACTACCTCACCTTTACCTCATTTCTCCCTCCCTCCCCGTCCTTTCCATCTCCCCTTCATGTTTTGTCTTCCCCCTGAGAAAAGGGACAGTTTGTGTTCTTGTTTTTCTCCAGCACTTAGCACAGTGCCCAGCATAAATTAAGTGCTTAATAAATGTTTTATCTATTTATTATCTATCTCTCTTATGACTTTTCTGGTTCTTTCTTCTCCTGCCTTTTAGATGTTCATTCTTCAAAATGCTCTCTCCCTCCCTCCCCATCTCTCTCCCCCATCTTCCCCAACCCTACTCACTACCCCCTACCCACACATACTTTTTTCCCTTGGTAAGGTGACCTTAAAAAATACTTTCAGTGATTATACCAATGCACTGTCATGTTTTTATCTTTAACCCCAAGCTCCTACTTCAACTACTTTGCCATATCTCCACCCAACTGACATCTCTATGTGAACATCCTGCTTTAAACTCAAATTGAGCATGTTAAAAATTGACCTCTTCTTCTCGCCAATAAATCCACCAACTAAATCCATCTCTAGACTTCCTTGATTCCACTCATCATATCATTACTCTCCCAGGATATTTCAAAAAGATACAGATCTATGCAAGAAACAGTTTGAGATCAGAAAGGCAGTAAATGAATGAAATAGCCTGTTGCTGCTTAATAACAGACAAAAGTGTCCAGAGTCTGAGAAGGTAAGGAGGAACAGGTAGACGCTATGAGTCTAGGGTAATTAGTAGAGATAAAAATCAAAAAACGGCATCAAAAACAGAAAGGAACTATGAAGTCGATTACATCCTGTGACATTACCTTCAGGGTTTAGGGTTAAGTATCTAATGGATCAGAGGACTCTGTTTCAGGGGTACCAACCAGGAAAGACAAATGATCGTAACTGCTTTCACAGCTGCCTAAGGGCTTCTTCTGCCTTTTAGGCAGTTATGGTCTACCTACTAAACTTTTTTTTATTTAAAGGATGCTGGATGTTTAATTCAGAGAGTTCAAATATATTGAGAACTAAAAAGCACCCACTGGATTTTGCAGTGAAGAGATAATTGATTAATCCAATATTGAATAAATCTGAGAAAAATAATTATTATGGGAAGAATTCTATAAGAACTGCTGGGAAAGCTCATCAGAAATTAGGTTTAGATCATACACCATATTCTCCTAAAAGCACAAAATGAATAGCAGACCTAAATATTAAAGTTCATACCATAAAAAAAATTGGAAAACTTCCAGGTATCTTTCACTGTTATGGCCAAGAGGAACATTCTTAACAAAACAAGGAATAGAGATGATCACAAAAAAATGCCATAAATTAAAAATAAAGTAAATAAAATGTTTTTTAAAAGATAATGGCAAAATAGATTGTTTCAGTTACATGGAATTTAAGTTTTTTCCATAAAAAATTCATGAAACTCAAATAAGAGAAGAGATTAACTGAGGAAAATTTTTATATTAAATATCTCTGATAAGAGTGTGATATCCAATATGCATAAACAACTAACAGAATTAATTAGGGGGAAAAAGCCATTCCCTAATAGATAAGTTATAAAAGGATATAAACAAGTAGTTCTCAGGGAAAGAATTGTAAACTAACCATAAGAAAGATTGCTCCAAGTCACTAATAAGAAGAGAAATGTAACTCAGAACAACCTTGGGCTTTCATCTCATACCCAGAATATTGACAAAGATGATAAAAGACAGGAATAGGCGGTACTGGAGAGTTTGAAAAGAAAGGCACACTAATGTATTGTTCATGGAGTTGTGAATGGTCAGACCATTCTGGAAAGCAATTTGGGATTCTGTGAAGAAAATTATTAAATTGTCCATACCCTTTGACCCCGAGATTCCTCTGTAAGGTATATGTGCCAAGGGATTCAGTGACAGAAAGAAATGCCCCACATACACCAAAATATTCATATCAGCACTTTTCATAATAAAAAACTGGAGGCAAAGTAGATGCAAATCAATTAGACGATGACCAAACAAATGATGCTAAGCGCATATAACAGAATAAAACTGTGCCACAAGCGATGATCAGCTAGCCGACAGGTTTGTGACCTCTGATCCTAAATCAGGCTGCTTATTCTCTGCCCTTGTATGTTACCTTTTTCATGTGGAAAATCCAGGGTTATCAGCTGTGTTCTCTTGACTCAGGGAATTATCTCTGACAATCCCCCATACGTGAAATGCTCCTTTTCCTCATCTCTGCCTCCTAGCTTCCCCAGCTTTCTTTAAGTCCTAACTAAAATCGTATCCTTTACAGGAAGGGAGATAATGAGTGAGGGACAGGTTTCTAAAGTAAATGAAATGGGATGGGATCAAGAGCACATATAGAGAGGTTGGCCTTGGAATGGAAAAGGGACAGCTATCTCATCATTAGACTATGGGGCAAAGGAGGAGAGAATGAGGTATGATGAAGAAGGAATTTAAAGTGTAAAGTAGGAGAGAACAAGGAGTTTAAGACAGATGGCCTCTGTTTTCTCACTAAAATATTAACTGAGCCCCTCTGCTGATAGTGAGGAAGAGAAGATGAACAACAAGGTTTGGGGGAAGAAGAGAGAGGAAAATGTTTGGAATAGTCACTGTGGAAAGTGTTACAAAGATTCAACTAGGGAAGAGTAAAAGGCATACAGTTCAGAAGTGAAGACACTCTTCAACTTAGATGAAATGTATTTGTAGTGAACACAATCATCAAGGCAGGCTTGAGCAGCATGAGTTAGAGTAAGGGGGATGGATTGCTGTTTAGCAAGGCCTGATGCGTGATAGAACAAAAGGGCAAGAGATTCACAGGCTAAGGATGGTACATACTTGAATCGGTCAACCAGATGGTAGGGAGAGGGAAGAAAGTAAGGTCAGAAAAGAAGTAATAGACTGGACAAACAGAAACTAGTGCAGGGACTGGAGGCCATAATAGTGACAAAAAGTACATTTAAGAAGAGCTAGGCACAGGGAGAGATTGAAGATAGGAAGTAACTTAATTGTTCCATGTATATATAAAATATTATGTCTCACCAACTAAATTGGAGCATATGTAGGGATCAGATTCTATCTCCCTTCATCTTCTATAATTTAATGATGATGATGATGATGATGATGATGATGATGATAACTGATATTTATATAGTACTTAAAGGTTTGTATGGCACTTTGTCTATATTATCACAACTGATTTTATCCTAATAATGCTGTGAGGTGTTGTGGTTTCATGGTGTGTTGTAGAGGTTGTCTCAAAGAATTCAGAGTCAAACCACCTCTAATCTGAGTGTAAGCATTTATTGAGGATTGATGTCCCCTCAGAAGTGAACTAGGTTCCAAGAGGGACCAACAACTTAGTAATACAAAACAGGCAATTTTATAGTGTAATAATGCTGATTACACAACAGATATTATGAATATTAAAAAGGCAGGAAGAGTTTATTAAGGGATTAGGTAATGGGAGGAGTCCCTTCTATGGTTTAATGGTCAAACATCCTGGTCGTGCGGCTTTCTATTTGTCTAGCTATTGTGGTCCTGTCTGGCCAACATGGATAGTTAGGTATTGAGATCTTGTCTTGGGCTAAATGGATGATGTGATTGTGGTTGAGTACAAGGACACAACTATTTAAATACGTGGATTGGATGTGGGGAAGGTAGCTAGCTAGGGCCAGTGGCCATATTGAGTATGGGGTCAGCTTTATTAGGATTCCATCATTCCTCCCTCAAAGAACTGAGGCCCAAATTCACTTGGGAAAAGGGATGAAGGTCTCAGCTTCTGTAGCTTCTTCAGGCTGAAAAGGGGCTTAGAACTGTCCCTGCCTCGATAGGTCCCAGAGAGGAGGTTGACTGGAACTGAGCCTAGGCTACATCCAGGGGATGATGGGTAAGTATGAGCTGGTATCTGCTGTTGGCTGCCAGCTGTAGGTAAGTTGGCCTGTAGTATGGGAGACACAAATCTGACAGGCAAGTTCATTTTGCAGAGCCCAAATATATGGAGAAAGAAACCAAGAGCCCCATGATGCTATTATTGACTTTTGACATAGAAGGTTATCTGATTTTGTTACTTTCCCAAAAGTTTCCACTCTGATCAATAGTTATACAAATGAATTTGCTTATAAGAGGCTAGCTTTACTCCAATTATAATAAAAGACAGGTTACTTCCTTTAAGAAAATTAACTGCACTGAAATTCTGTTTCCCAAACTAAACTGAAAATGTTTCTGATTTAGTTTCAATAATTAATAGAATAACAGCTAGGCCCCTCAATCAGTTGTAACAATATCCAATTATTCTTTCATCATCCTGAAGTGTTTAAGGACCTTATTTCATGCAGAGATATATATAGTATCAGGCAAATGACTAGGCCTAATACCCATTTAAAGAAGATGCATTACCATCTGCTCTGCCTCTGTAACCTAAGGACCAGAGGACCCTTCCATCTGACTTGCAGCTAAAAACTCCTATATGTATTATCTCTCCCATTAGAATGGGAGTTACTTAAGAGCACAGTCTGTATTGCTGTTATATTTGCATTTATTTGTGTTTAGCAAATGATTTAAATATCGTACACTCTTAATAAATGTTTTTTCATTCATTCCTTCACTGCATCACCACCTAAATAGTTAATCACCATAGGTAACAGGTACTAGGACAAGGTAAGAAGTAGGATCTGGAGTTAAAAGATAGAAGTGAAAGATGAAATCACAATAGGCATGTGAAGCAATAATGAAAAGAGGAGGCAGGAGGGGGAAATCTCCAGTAGTATCAGCAAAGGAAATTGAGTTCCCGTGCCTGCCTGACTTGAGTTCATATGAAAAGGGCAAGTCTGGGGTATATAAGTTGGATACTTCATGTATGCTAACTTCTACCCTCCCCTCTATAGACTTAAATTGGTATTACTTCCAGATACGGTGAGGACCTTAATCTCTCCTAGGACCTTCCTCCTAGTCTTCTTCCCTAGGCCATGTCTGACTGAAGGTTGTGTTGCATCTCCACTCTGGAATTTTCTTTGGTCCGTTTAGGTCCAGCTCTGGTCTCTGGACTCCAGGAAGAATTAGTTACTTTTTCTATGGGCAACAAAGGTTCCTCCCCTGAACTATCCTACACTAATTAGTTCCCTCCTTATCTCCTATTCTGACATTTTCTATGGTTTCTGGTCCAGGAAATCCTTTTTTCTCCATCTCCATTAATCCATTTCTCTGTCTTGTTTGATTAGTCAAAGGCATATTTGGAATTAAATGAATGAATGTGTGAAGGAATGAAGGAATGAAGGAATGAATGAAGAAATGAAAAGGCAGTTATTATGATGAAATGAACAGTAGATAAAGCACCGGGTTTGAAACCAAAAAGACTCATCTTTGTGAGTTCAAATCCATCCTCAAACACTTACTAGTTGTATGACCCTGGGTAATTTCACTTAACTCTGTTTGCCTCAATTCCTTACCTACAAAATGACCTGGAGAAATAAATGGCAAACCTCTCCAGTATCTTTGCCAAGAAAACTCCAAATGGGGTCATGGAGAGTCAGACAAGCCTGAAAAAAATGACTTACCAACAACAGCAACTAGAAACTGGAAAGACAAATACAAAAGTGAAGTAAGCTCTACTCTCAAGAAATTTACATTCTAATAGAAAACATTTATAGGGGAGCGGCAGCCAAGAAAGGAAGTTTTGGTATGAAGAGTCGCAGGGATGGTAAGTGGAGCTCCCCATCAGATAATTATCATGCCCCTTCCAAAAGCAAGGAGAGATTTAATTTGATTACTGTTCCCAGAGCATGAGGTAGAAAACAAGAAGACATAAGGAAGGGGAGAGGAGGTTACGTACCTGGAGCAAGACGTCAAGGGTAAATGCTTGGACTAGATCTGAATATGGTCCAGGTTGGCTAGATATAGAGGACTGGGTAAGTTGGCATGCAATCAGGGCTGCTCATCCCCAAGGAGGAGTTCCAAAGTTGAATGCATTAACTCTCTCAAAGAAGAGAAGTATGTTCTCTGGATATCTGTTTGGGAAGGTGTTGTTTCAGGTAACAAGAATGGATAGCATTGGGGCAGATGGTACAAAGTCTAGGGTATAGATCTGGAGGGCATTTCAGAACCACAGAGCTATGAAAACAAAATTTATAAAATAGATACCTTAGGGGAGGATTGTTCAATTGACCAAATTGTCCTTGGCTTGAAAAAAAAGGGATTCACTTTCACATTCCTTTTAAAAGAAACTTGTTTTCTCTAAATAGTGATTTACCTGCATAAACCACCATATTTGGCAACTGAATTGTCAGGAGCTCTTGATATCTGAAGGTCAATTAAAAATGAGGACAAAACACTTTGACAACAAGTTACTAAGAGAAAGTGATCTGGTTTATGCAAATTCCAAATGTGCACATTTTTTCCAAGAATATACTTGTGTATATAACTATAGAGTTCCTCCATGTGATAGCAGAAATCAGCTTTTCATATCATACAGAAAAATACAAGACCTCCCTAGATCCTAAATTAACTTTTAAGCTACAACAACCATTTAGTAAATAATAACACCAGAAATAGCTTATGCCTTCCCATATATTATCTTTTCTGATCTTGACCAAAACCCTATAAGGTATATGTTTTGTGTAAATGTTTACTTTCACCACATTATTGATGAAGAAACTAAAATTTAGAGAGGCCAATTGACTTGCCCAATGGTCCCACAGCTAGAAAGTAGTAGAAACAAGACTCTAAGCTTTCTAACCCCAAACCCAGTGTTATTAGCCTCAGAAATCCTTATGGATACTTAGTACCTAAGGGATGGAATGGAAACTATGTCTAATGTATAACAAAAGTGAGAGTCCCTTGCATACCTGGAGGCACAGAAGTCCTCAAAGATAAAATCAAAAGGATCACTTTAATAATAACAGAATAAAAAAAAGAAAAAAGAAAAGAAAATGTGTATACATGAATATTGAATTTTTCTAGAAATAATGCTCAGGATTGCAGATATTAAGTAAATTGAAAACGTTGATTTTGTTTGTGGAGGGGAGATTCACTTGCACTTTCTAGTCCAGGCACTAGTTCAATCTCTTAGAGAGGGAACACCCTCTGCTGGCTAGTCAAAGAGCATCACTCACAGAGTAGCTGATTCATAATAATAACAAGATGAGCTGGCATTTCTGTAATATTTTATGGGAGACAAATCACTTTCCTCTATAAAATCTCTTTGAAGTAAATAGTATACAAGGATCATTCTCTTCATTTTACAAATTAAGACTTATCTGAAATGTATGCCCTTATATTGTTAGTTATTTTATATGTATATGTCGTATCTTGCCAACTTGATAGTAAGATTCTTGAGGGCAAGAACCATACTTCTTTGCATCATTCCCCCTACTCCCCATCCCCAGTCTGCAGCAGAGTCACTCACAGAAAATAGGTGCAATAAATACTTAGGAAATCAATGAGTACTCATTAAATGATGGGCTGATTGTGATAATAATTTGGATGTTTAAGGAATGGTGGATTGTTGAACAGTTGCAATGATCAGAGTTCTGAAACCACTTACTCAAGCTCCCTGGGACCTAGATTTCTAAGGTCTGTAAAATGAGGGGGTTGGACTAAATGGCCACTGAGAAGCCCCCCACTTGTAGACCGATGATACTTTGTTGTGGCGGTATAATTGGCAAGATTTGGCAACTGATTGGAAATTCTACATACTTAACCTTGAAGAATGGAAGACTTAGGGGAATGTGAGAGTTGCCTTCAAGTCGTTGAAGGGCTGACACATAGAAGAGTAATTAAACTTTGTTTTGTTTGACACCCTTGAGGATTAAGACTAGAGAGTTGAAGTTATAAGAAGAAAAATTAACTCTATCCGAAAGCAAAATGGTGCTTCTGAATAAACAGTATTTCCCTCACTGGATTTGTTCAAGGAGAGGCTGAATGACTACTTTTCATTGATGTTATAGGTTGGATTCATGCTTCAAGTGTGGGTTGGACTAGAGGACCTCTGAATCTCTTCCAATGCTTGGATTCCATGATTCCATGACCAACCCGCATTTTTTGTCATACATGATCTTAATAACATCTTTTTCACTATTTCTTACATGTGTTTTATTGTTGGTTACTTGAAACTTTATAAAAATTTAACTATGTTTATGTAACTTTCTCTAATATATGTCAAATACTTTTCCCACTTTATCAAATGTAATTATGACCTTCATTATGAATATTAACGGACTGTACAATTACAGTACAAATTACAATACAGTGATTATAAAACCTATACCTAAGGCCCTACTGAGATCAATCAAGGACATATTGTACTCTCTCCCCATCAGCGAGGATTGAATCTTGTATTTTCTGTAATGATATCTACTTCTCATCGCCTGCAATGTCCCTATTGATACCTTTTAACCAAAAAGGGTGGTCCCAGAGCAACTCACAAATAGAAAGTTTCAATGGCTATTTGTCTTGCATAAATTTCTGCTGCTTCCACTATCACCATCCAAAAAATCAATGGACTGAGAGTAGTAGGGAAAGGTATAGGAAGAGACTTCTCTAAAAACTATGCCTCTGTTATTCTCAACCTTTCCAACCTTCTTTTATCCAACAATATTCTTACTTTCTTACTTAATGTTGCTTTCTTCCTCTTTTCTCCAGTTTTCGTATCTCCCATCTCCCTTCTATTTTGCTATAGTTCTTGGTTTTAGCAGTGGTAGGTACTTGGTTTTTATCATTCTCACCAGTCGTTCTCTGTACGGCTTATTGGCAATCCTACCCAATTTTCTTTAACCTTCTGGTTATTTATCTTCCCAGCTCTGTAGTCTTAGTGGAGGTTATTTCTTCCAATATTCACAGCTCTTCTCTTTGATTATGAGTGCCAGATATCTGAGTAATAAATTCACTGGCACACATGAGTAGAAGTAGGAGTTTCATAATAATGGGACTTGACTAAAACAGCTCTTTTAGAGTGATGTGTATTATTAAAATTACGAGAGTTTTCATTTTTAAAAATCTACAAATTTCTTCTCAATGCACCCCACCAAATTCCTTCTCTGAAATCCTTAAAAAAGTCAAGTTTTATGTTCAATAGCATGAGGGGAAGAAAAAATCTCAGAGCCAAATAACAGAGATTTCCATTCAAGATTTTCCTCCTTGAATGCCTTAGTATTACAAAAATCCACAAGAGAAAAAAATAACATTTTTCTTTTGTTTTAGATTTTAGACAGCTTTTCGTGTGTTTCCTTCACAAGTCAGACCAATTTCTTTGAGATGACTTTCGCATACTTGAATGTTTATGTGCTAATATCTATAGAATAGTAGTTACATTCCTGGAATATTGATGGCTAATGATTCTCCTAGAGCACACTATGGCGACTCATCCGAGCTCATTTTTTTTCACCTTTAAACAGATTAGACTACATATCTGTGACATAAATCTAGATAGTTGTCAGAGATCCTCATGGACCTACTGAGTTTTGCTTATTGATCTTGAAACCAGAATAACCAAATATAACAAGTATTTCATCCCTTGTTTGGGAACCCACCTCTTTGGACCTTCCTTGAGTTTTTGTTTTCCTTTTAAGTTAGCCTTCTAGTCATAAGAAGCATGAATTTGGACTTCCACTGGGATCATCCTATGATCCTATGATCCTATGAGAACAGAATCCTGTTGGGGAAATTTTTGGATTCCTGATGGGGAAAAGGTAATTTCTAGTCAAAACTAGGTCCTCTATCACTGTCCAGAAATCTGTTAGTACCAAACTTTCCCTTTGAGGTAAAAAGCTTGAATTTCTTTTTCCCTTTTTCTATTTTAAAATTATCTTTGGGTTCATTTGGGTGTTGGAAAGCACTGAGGCAAGGGAGCAACCCATGAGAATTTCATCAAATGATTTACGCTTGTTACATTATGTAACTACATATTTGAGGTGAGTATTAATCCCCATGTCAACTGCCTATAGCATTCTTGGACCCTCATGGATGACTATTTCTAAATTGCTTAAGAATTTTGCCACATGGACTTGGCTAAGACTTTTTAATAGTACAAGGCACTGAAGAAGGGACTGAAAAGGACAATGCTGATGATGCTTCCCCAAATCACTGACAATCTATCCATAATTTCATAGTGTGGTCAAATATGTCTGAAAGCACACTAATTGGTTTGCTGTGGATAACAAATGTTTGCCTCTGAAGACATTGTAGGGGAAGTGGGGATTTGGTTGCTCCCCTTCCCAGTTCAGTTGATATAATAAAAGGATGTAATTATAGATGATTAGATGCAAATGTGTTGGGGCAGCTAGGTGGTGTAGTGGGTAGAGCACTGGCCCTGAAGTCAGGAGGACCTGAGTTCAAATCTGACCTCAGACCAAACACTTGACACTTGCTAGCTGTGTGACCCTGGGCAAGTCACTTAACCCCAATTGCTTAAAAATAAAAAAATTAAAAAATAAAAATTAAAAAAATGTAAATGTGTTAACAAGGTGTTACCACCATGCTATTCCTTTACAAAATATAAGTACTTCTATCACACTGAGTTGAAAGGGAGCAATGTCAGTGGAAGAACAATGATTCATCACGTGTTCTGGTGGCCTTTAAAAGGTAGGCAAGCAGCTTGAGTAAGTGTAGGTCTGAAAAATGACCCCTTCAGAGAGAAAGGAAGGGATTTCTCGTTCCAACCTCCACCATTGGCCATGGGATCTAGCAATCAAGCTATTTGCACAAAAGGAGACACCCCATCCAGAAGTTGCAGAATGAATTCTAGAGGGTTTGAGGGCACAGATGAGGGAGTAGACATATTCCCTAGATAAACATGGATAGAGAAAGGCAACAGCTATAGTTTTGGAAATAGCTTTGAGGAGAGGAACCTTTGACAGGAGAAAAGAGATCTGCCCCTGACACTTAAAAGTCACTCTTCAGAGAAGAACAGACTCTGGGAGCCCACCTGATGAACCACCTCAAAGAGATACTGCATCCACTGTATCTCATCATTCTGCAATTTCCCATCAGCCTTGATACTATACCTCATTACTACTCTCTGACCCTCTGATTGAAGGGTGGAGCCATGAACTCCTAAAATTCCATTTAAGGAGGGGGCTCAGCTCAGAACATCTCATTTCTCACTGGGCTGCACCACTCTGGGATATCTGACTTCTCTACCATGCCCCAGGAAGCTCATCATTGGGAAAACCTCATCATTCATCAAGATCCCAGCCTGATACTCTACCTCCTTCCTTTGCCCTGCTCTGATAAAAGAGTAGAGCCATGAATTCTAAAACATTCATTTAAGGAGGGGACTCAGCTAAGAACACCGCCTCATTTTTCACCTGGTTGTATCACTCTGGGATGTCTGACTTCTCTGACCATACTCCAGTGTCAGGTACCTCTTCCTCCTCCCACCTTTCAGCTTCCTTTTGTATATTTTCTTTTTCCATTATTAGATTGTAAGTTTCTTTAAGATAGACTTTCTTTTTTCAAATTTGTATCCCCAGCCCTTAGCCCAGTGCCTGGCACTTAGTAGGCACTTAATAAATGTTTGATGAATGTTAATTATTGACCCCATGGGAAGCTTTATAAACATTCTGTGAGGAGAAACAACAATCTTGAAATGATAGAATTCTAAGTTCCCTTGCCTCGCTATCATTATACTTTAAATTTAGGTCCACTTTCCTACAGATGCTATTTTGGGGGGTTTTGGGTTTTTGTTTTTTTTTGTGAAAGTGTGTTTCCAGATTGATGGGGGAATGTTTTATAGCTACTCTTCTTCATTAGCCATCTTAGTAAATGCATGTGCTCTGAGTTAATTGTGTCTAAAGTCTGTTCATGGAAAACACACTGGTGAGAACCTGTGAGCTGTAACAACAGACACCCAGACACACAAGTAACCTTAGAACATGGGAATAGCAGCCACCTTCTGGGTACCCTACCTGCTAATGCAAGTACAAGCTGAGGGGAATAGCTTAGAGGTGGGAGAGTTGAGAGAACTGCAGACTATACCATAGAGTGGTCCTGACTGGTACTGAATAGGCCACCAGGGTATGGCCAATTATTGTTGCTCAATCATAAAAATAAAGATGTTGTACTTTGTAAAGAGACAATGTGGTATTAACATCTTTTTAACACATTAACATTCCATCATCTGAGACTTCATCCTCTCTCAGCCTCAGTTTCCTCTTCTGTAAAGTGGTAAAGTGGGGAGGGGGCATAGATTTAATGGCCTTTAATGTTCCTTCTTACTCTGAATCTATGACCTTACAATGCTATGGGCTGGGAGGGAGGTAGAGGGAAATCAGATTAAATCCCTATATCCTTACATCTATATTTCCCTTCCCTTTCACAACTAAACTCCTAGAAAAGCAGTTTATACTTGATGCGTCTATTTTCTCACCACCCGATCACTTTTTAACACTCTTGCAACCTCACTTCCTAACCCGCCATTCCCATGAAACTGTTCTTTCCTAGGTCACCGGTGATTTGTTTATTGCTAAATTCAATGAGAAACAGGTACATGACGCATGGATAAAATGCAAGGACTGGAGTCAGGAAGATATGAGTCCAAATCCAGTCTCAGACACTTACTAGCTGTGTGACCCTAAACTAGTCATTTAACCTCTATTTGCCTTAATCCACTGGAGAAGGAAATGGCAAGCCTTGCTTTTAGGCAGCTAGATAACACAGCCAATAGAGTACCAGGCCTGGAGTCAAGAAGATTCATCTTCCTGAGTTCAAATCTGGCCTCAGATACTTATTAGCTGTGTGACCCTGAGCAAGTCACTGTTAACAGGGCTACCTGTTTGCCTCAGTTCCTCCTTTGTAAAATGAGCTGAAGGAAATGGCAAATCATTCTAGTATCTTTGCCAAGAAAACCTCAAATGGGGTCACAAAGAGTAGGACACAACTGTAAACAACTGAACAACAAATTCAATGACCTTTTCTCAATCCTTATCCTTGATCTGTAACACTTGAATGCCAGAAATACCAGGAGCAGAACAGAGGTCTATATACAATGTTTGCTGATCTGACCAAGGCCTTTGATACTATCAGTCATGAGATCTTCTGGAAAATTATGACAAAATTTGGTTGCCTGGAGAAGTTCATCAGTGTTGTATGTCAATTTCATGACAAGATGCTTGCCTGAGTTCTGGATAATGGATGATGCTATGAAGTGAGGCTGTGTGCTTGCTTCCATGCTTTTTAGCATGATGTTTAAGGTAATGTTACCAGACACCTTCAATGAGGAAGAAAACAGCTGCTAAGTCAGCTACTGCATTAATGGTAAATTATTTAACTTGAAAAGGCTATAAGTCAAGACTAAAGTAGAGGGAGAGCTGGTACATGATTTTCTGTTCACAGATGGTTGTGCACTCAATGCAACCTCTTAAAGTTGAGCTGCAACAACGTATGGATCGATTCTCTGCTGCTTGTGCTAATTTTGGCTTAATTAACACCAAGAAGACATAGGTTCTCCACCAGTCAGCACCAGACCACCCACATGTGGAAGCATTGGTTATAGCAAATGGAGAAATTTTGAATACTGTGGATAAGTTCACTTACCTTGACAGTATACTTTTCAGGGATGTATGCAGAGATGATGAGGCTGATACATGAATTGCCAGAGCTAGCTCAGTGTTTGGGAGGCTCTGAAGGAAAGCATGGCAGAAAAGAGGTATTAGACCGCCTATTAAACTGAAGGTCTACAGAGCCATTGTGCTGACTTCATTGGTGTATGCCTGTGAAACCTGGACAGTGTACCAGCCCTATGCCAGGAAACTGAATCAATTCCATTTGAATTGTCTTAAGAAGATTCTGAAGATCACCTGGCAAGATGAGGAATTGGACACTGAGCTCCTTTCTTGAGCTGCACAGCCAAGCATTCAAACTCTACTGTAGAGAGCACAACTCCTATAGGCTGGCTATGTTGTTCAAATGCCAAATGTACATTTGCTAAAAGACTATTTTACAGAGAACTCACACAAAGCAGGCACTCACATGGTGGTCAGAAGTGATAGAAGAACACTCTCAAGGTCTCTCTGAAGAACTTTGGAATCGATTACGTGACATAATAAGTGACTGGCACAGCACTGTCCAACAAGGTATGCCCATAACAAAAATGCTGTTGCTCTGTGAGCAAAGCAGAACTGTAGTAGCTCGAAAGAAACATGAGACACACAAAGTTAGAAGCATTTCCACTCCAATGTTCATGTAGACTATTTGTGCCCAACTCTAGCACACTAGAGCCTTCCAAGTGCGTGTTGGTCTGATCAGCCACAGTTAGACACAGCGTACCTTGACTCCAACATAGTGATGCCATGCTGTTCCTCTTCAAGAACAAAGTACAATAACCAGCCAACCAGCACTTGATGCAGATGTCAACTCCCTCCTCTTCCTAGTATCTTCTCTCTTCCCTGGGTTTTTAAGACACTCTCCTATCTTGGTTGTCTTCCTTCATGTCGGACCAATCCTTCTTAGTCTGCTTTAAGGTCTCTTTTTCAAGATCGTGACCACATCCTGCCTTCTGTATATAAGTGAGCCATAAAACTTGATCCTAGACCATCTCTTAATAATAGCTAACATTTAAGTAGTGCTTACTATGTGCCAGGCACTGTTTTAAGTGCTTTCTAATTATAATCTTGTTTGATCTTCACAATAACCCTGGGAAATAAGTGGCTATCATTATCCTCATTTTAAAGATGAAGAAATTGAGGCAAGCATAAGTTAGGTAACTTGCCCAGGATCACATAGCTAGTAAGTATATGAGGCTGAATTTGAACTCAGGTCTCCCTGAGTCCAGGCCTGACACTCTATCCTTTGAACCACCTAGCTGCTCCAAGAAGACATTTTCTTCTGTATATTCTCTCTTAGTGGTCTCATCAATTCTTATGAATTAAATGATCATCTCTATGCAGGTAGCTCCTAAATCTATGCATCCAACACTCATTTCTCTTCTGGGATCCACTGCTGCATTCCCATTGGATATTTAATAATAATTTAATAATAATTGGATATTCAACAGATATTTCTAATTCAACAGGTCCAAACCCACTCATGTCCTAAACCCATCCTTCCTAACTTCCCTATTTCTGTTGGCACTACCATTCTTCCCAGGCTCACAACCCAGGTATCAGGCTTCATTTTCAAGATGCCGGGACTTACCGATGTTACCCCCCCAACATCTCCACATCCATCCTCTTCTTTCCACTCACAAAGACACTGTTGTACTTCAGGCCCTCATTTCCACTTGATCTAACTGTTGAAAGAACTTCCTCAATGGTTTCCCTGCATCCGCCAGGATCTTTTCTCTCAAATTGGCCCTCCAAACAGTCGCCAAATTGATATCCCTAAAGCACAGTTCTGACCATGTCACTTACCTCCTCAAATTCTAGTGACTTCCTCTTGACTCTAGGACAAAAAAAAACTGCTCTTTGGCATTTAAAGCCTTCACAATCCAGCCACACCTAATCACTCCAGACTGATTACCCATTATTTCCCAACAAGAACAATCCATGTACTAGACAAACTGGCCTGCTTGCCTTTGTCTTATATGGGATGTTCCATTTCCTGTGCAAAGTATGCTTTTGCAAAGCTAACCCCAGGTCTAGAATGTACTACCTTCTCTCCTCTGTCCCTGGGAACCTCTAACACCCTTCAGAACTTGGTTCAAATGACACATTCTATAAAAAGGCTTTTCCCGATTCCCCCCATTATTAACATTGTGCCCGTTCCCAAATTACTTTGTGTTTATTTTTTATGTATGTTGTATTTAGTTATCTGTGAACACAATGCTCACCCTTGGAGAATGTAAGCTCCTTGGGGGCAAGAAATGTATCATTTTTGTCTTTGTGTCCTGAGAGCCTAGAAGAGTGCATGAGACAAAATAGGTATTTCATAAATGCTTGTTGAATTTAATTGAATTGAAGCAATTACTTCTTTTAGGAGGAGGGGGGCAGAAACAGGACCTGTCATTTTGTTTCACAACACAAAAAAAGGGCTTTTGTATACAATAACAAATTAATTTTTGTTTGAGAGAAAAAGAGAGAGAAGGCATTGGCTAGAATGAACCACTTAATTGTCTTATGTAATTTTACTTTACTAATAAAGAATTGTATCAAATCAAAAGCAGTAAATTGTTAACAAAAATTATGATCCATTTGCATAATGATGTGGATAAAAAAGTTAAGACCTTGGGGCAGCTGCAATGTTCCTTTTATTAAGTCTAGCTCATTTTGAGTGATATATATACATGCATATATTATGTATATAATATAATATTTATAGGAGAGACAGAAAAAGAGAGAGAAAGAATTGATACAAGATACTTGGGGGAAGGTGGGCTAGAGGATAAGTAAAGACTTGGAAAAAGCACCAGCAAAAAATAAAACAAAAAGAAATCCAGGAGTCACAAATAAAATAAATTTATTATTACCTTGCTAAGCTTTTTGGTTGTTGTTCAGTCATTTTTCAGTCATATACAACTCTTAGTGACCCCTTTTAGGGTTTTCTTGGCAAAGTTACTGAAGTGCTTTGCTATTTCCTTCTCCAGATCATTTTATAGATGAGAAAACTGAGGCAAATAGGGTTAAGTGACTTACCCAGAGTCACACAGCTAGTTAAGTTTTTGAGGCCAAATTTGAACTCAGGAAGATGAGTACTCCTGGCACCAGTTCAGGCACTCTATCCACTGTGCCACCTAACTGACGTTGCTAAGCTTAATGTATGTTCATTTCCTTTTAAACTTGCTTTAACAGAACTTCACAGTCTCTTCTACAATTCCTTCTTCTTTTATTTATATATTGAAATGTTTGTTTATAATGATGATTTTTAAGTTCAGTATAAAAAAGAAAAAATTTAAAGAAAAAGAATTTTTAATTTTCCTCTAATAGGATAATTATTCATTTTAATATTTATATTATAGACTTATTTAATGTCTTTTCTGTTCTAGATTTTGAAATTTTTAAATTTTCCATTTGTTAATATAATACATAGAAAGCAACTAGTTTGTTGCAATATATAATCTATCTTTACATTCATACAGATACAAATTTATGCAGCTAGGTAGTGCAGTAGATAAAGTATCACACCTGGAATCAGGAAAACCTAAGTTCAAATCCAGCCTTGGACACTTACTAGCTGTGTAACCCTGGGCAAGTCACTTAGCCCCTGTCTGCCTCAGTTTCCTCATCTGTAAAATATAGATAACAATAGCACCTACCTTTCTGGGTTGTCGTGAGGATCAAATAAATAATTGTAAAATGCTTAGCACACTGACTGGCACAGATTACACACTATATAAAATATTAGCTACTATTATTATTACTGTCATCATCATCACAATATACATTTATATATGTGTGTGTACATATATGTATAATTATGTGCATATGTAAGTATGCATGCATGTATACATAAATATATTTCCAAAATCATGATTTAAATTTCCTTTAAACATTTGTCCCCTCATAGGGCTTTTGAAAGTTATTCAACACCTGCCATCTCTACTACCAGAGAGTATTAAGTGTTAAACAGTGTTGTGAGGTTGGCCATGCTCTGGAAATCAGGTTTGTTAGCTTTTGCTCCCTCTAGTGGCTGTACAGTACAGTAATCAGGCCAAAACAAAAGGGCAGAGCATTAGGGGCAGAAGGAATCTAAAAGATTCACTGGTTGAGCCCCATCATTTTACATGTTATTCCCACATAGTCCAGAAAGGCTACTGTTTGATGTGCTTAAGGTCTCACAATGAATTATGGCCAAGTCAGGACTAGAGGCCTCCTGACTTCAGGCTCAACGCTCTTTCTACAACGTCCTAGTTACATAATAGTTAGAAAATAGTGGCCACTTGAATGCTTTAAAAACAGTAGAAATTAAAAAGACATTATTAAAATATTTAAATTTGGACAGAACTTGCTCAGGAGATCAACAATTTCCATGCAAGTTGAATTCCAGGCTTATCCTACTTTAATCTCGTTTTCTAAGCTTAATATAAATGTCCATATGAAAATACAACCTAAAATCCACATAAGCAAATATTGTCTTACTTTAAGATGCTTTTCCAGGCTGAATATAATTGTCCATAAGAAAATATAACCTAAAATTCTCATCAACAAGTATTCTCTTCCCCTAATTCCTGACAGCAGACTTTGCTTTCTTTAGCCAAAACAAAAACCTAGGCCAATCAGATGGGGTGGGGGAGGGGAAACTTCTGTTTCCACATGTTCTCTCAAAAGAGAATCTAGAGCTAAAAGCAACATGCTGACAGCAGAAATACAATTATGGCAGGGGCGGAACGCTGAATGGGGAAATCCAAACAGGTTACTATTACTGGTCTCAAGAGCCTGCAAAGCTATTGTTTGGACTGAGCACAGTTTCTGATTGTATGTGGCACAGGCAAAAGGGAGGATAATTAAATATACTCATTAGTGTCCATCCCCACACGAAGGTGTGTACTGAAGTATGTAACTCAGCTGGTGGAGAATATTGTGATATGAATCATGTTCTCCAATCCCAGCAATTGACACAAGCTATGTGATGTAATTTAAGACATGGTGACTTCTAAAATGACCCTGTCACTTGCCTGTCATTTTCAGTGAGCTCTCTGTCATGGGCCACTATGTTGTTCTTAGTACTATTCAGTCATTTTGGTCGTATTTAACTCTTCGTGGCCCCAAATAGGGTTTTCTTGGCAGAGATACTGGAGTCGTTTGCCATTTCCTTCAACTCATTTTACAAAGGAGGAACTGAGGCAAACAAGGTTAAGTGACTTCCTCAAGGTCACACAGCTAAGTGTCTGAGGCCAGATTTGAACTCAGGAAGATGAGTCTTCCTGAGTCCAGGCCCAGAGCTCTATTGACTGCACCACCTAGTGGCCTCATGGGTTACTTACAGGCAGAGGAAAAGAACATTCTGCGTTAGCTGGGACTGCACTTACCAGAGGGCAGGATTTAGTCTACAATGTTAGCAACCCATGAGGGAAGAAGGATACAGCTAAATTCATGTGCCAGAGGTGAACTCTGACAAGGACACTACATCAGAAGAATCACTGACTGAATTCAAAGGACCCAAATCTCAATAAACAAATACTGGTATGTGCAAATCCTTCTTTTGATGTCTACCAACTGTGTGACCTTGGACAAGTCAGTTAAACTCCCCGGGCCTCATTTGTCTCATCTGTGAAATGAAGATTTAGGTGAGGGAAAAGCCTCAAAGATCCCTTCCAGTCCCTGATCAATCATTCTTAGAGAGGTTATTTAGTTTAGATGTTATTTAGCATTGCAGTACCAGAGTACATATGTCAAGATAGCTGGTCTACATGTGATGTTTTCCAGGCAATGATTGCAAATATATAGGAGCAAGCAGCCAAGTAACACTCCAAGAAACTTACAGTGATTCTGCTACAGTATTCAGATGTTTCTTCCTATTCCACTCTGTTTTTTCTGTGTGCTCACTAGATGCTGACCCCGAGAAGAAGCAGTCAGAAGCATCATGGTGTCTTTGTTTTATTGGTATCCATGTATGAGATTTGTGCTACTCAAAATATCAGAAACAGAGCTAGCTAGCCATGTGAGGGCAGCTAGGTGGCACCATAGTGCAGAGACTGCTGGGTCTGGAGTCAGGAAGACTCATCTTTCTGAGTTCAAATTTGACCTCGTACACTTAGTAGCTATACTCCCCTATGTAAGTCACTTAACCCTGTTTGTCTCAGTTTCCTCATCTGCAAAATGAGCTGGAGAAGGAAATGGCAAACCACTCTAGTATCTTTGCCAAGAAAACTTCAAATGGGGTCATGAAAAGTCAAACACAATTGAAATGATTGAACAACAAATAGCTATCTGAGCCTCAGTTACTGATCTCAGTTCCCTATCTTTAAAGATAGGGTACCTAGTGATAGGTACCTGGATATGAAATTGAAGTGAAGACAGAAAGGAAAAATGTTTGGGAATTCTAGAGGCTTAGAGAAGCAGTGAGTAGGAAAGCCAATCAGGCAACATATTGTTATACCAAAGAGGAAATCCTAGTGGACTAAAGTTGTGCCCCAAGTGGCCTGCTGACTTAAAAAGTTACTCTCTTATTTCTTTTGTATATGCTTGTTCTCTTCCCCTGACATACCATAAGCTCCTCAAGGACAGAAGCTTTTTCATTTCTTTTCTTCCTTCCTTCCTCTCCTTCTTTTCTTTTTCTTTTTTCTTTTTTTTTTTTTTTTGGTTTGCCTTTGTATCCTCAGCATATAGCCCAGTGCTTGACATAGATCAGGCACTTAATACATGTTTATTGCTTGATTCAGAATCTGCCTCCAAACTTATTTTCTCCAGGGAAGTTTCTATGATTTCCTGCCAATAAGTTTCATTCCTTTATTTTTAATCATTTATGTGCTCAGGCTATACTATTATAAGCTCTTTGTTGTCCTATAGTCTATTAATCAGAATTCTTGGTTAACCAGAACTTCCTGACATCTATTATACATGATTAATTTAGGATCATAGTGTTGATCCTAAGGTACTACCATATCCTGAAGTGTTTCTGAATCATTAAGAAAAGAAAAATTAAAATATGTTCACTACAATTCTACTGTTGCATATTTTATTGCATTTGAATTCTCTGAATTAAAAAAATTCATATTGACATGTTGTAACTCTTTATTAACCAGAATTTTTGTTAAAGTGCATATCATTTCTTGACCATGCCAGATAACAAAGTTTATTGCGTGCTAACTATAATTTACTGATCCACTGCTTTGAAAATTGGTCTTAGTTGTTTATGTTTCATATTTGTACATACTACCTCTCTGTATACTTAGATTATGATCTCCATGGAAGGAGGAAAACTTTCTTTTTCTTCTTTATCCCCTCATAGCATACAGAGAGGCAATGTGGTATGAGGGATAGATGACTGATCTCAAGCAGAAAAATGAACTAAAATCCTGCCAATGACTCTGGACAAGTCACTTAACTTCTTCTTGTCCCAGTCAATGCTTTAAGAATATCAGTAGTGGAGCAAGTGCTACTCTTCATTGGTAGTGAGAATTTCCTCATCAGGAGTTCCTTATACCAATAATCATAGGTTCAGTTAAAAAAAAAATTCCATATGCTGCCCAGATCCCACCCTAACAGAGTACCTTGGACAGAGCTCTGGGGACTCAGAGACTCCTAAGTTCACAGAATTTTAGAGCTGGAAGGTATATCTTAGAGGTCATATAGCCCAAAAGGCTGCTGAATAGCACAATGGATAGAGCACTGGGTTTGGAATCAGGAAGACTCATCTTCGTGAGTTCAAATCTGGCCTCAGACACTAGCTCTGTGACCCTGGGGTAAGTCATCTAACCCCTGTTTGCTTCAGTTCATCTATAAAATGAGCTGGAGAAGGAAATGGCAAACCACTTCAAGATCTTTGCCAAGAAAACCCCAAAAATGGGATCATAGAGAGGCAAAAACAACTGAACAACAGCAACAAATATATCCCACTCCCTTATTTTACATTTAGATGAGGAAACTAACATCCAGAATTGGTAAAAGGGCTTGTTCAAGATAACCCAATTAGTGATAGAGCCAGCATTAAACAGATTTTCTAACTACCTCCACCATGCTTTCCAATTCCAAACCTCTTACATAAAGGGAATAAGCATGAGATGCCAAAAGTAGTATCAGGGAGGTACCACCACCACCTGACCTGCCACCACCATTAAAGTCACCAGAGTTCTACACTAACAAAGTACAGTTTTGTCACTTCCAGTTCTGTGGTTATGAGCATGTTTAGTGCTGTTGGGAGCAGTCTCCAACAATCCCAATCCCTCAATCACAGGCATAGTTGTTGTTGTTCTTGTTCTTGTTCTTGTTGTTTTGTTAGACTGATGATTTTACTGTTCCTGGGGAAATCCCTCTAACAATTTTATGGTACCTGCTCTGAAATTTATAGTCTTAGAGTTTCCTGGGACCCTGAGAGAGACAGAGAGAAAATTAAGTGACTTGTCAAAGAGTCACATAGCTAGTGTTTGTCAGAGGAAGAATTTAAATCCAGATATTCCTCAATCCTAAGACTTATTCTCTATCTGCTGCACAATACTGCTCCTCATATTAATGCTAGGTTATCAAAAATATGTTTTACATGGAGCCTAATGCTTGCCCAAAATTGGTTCTAAGCATAGGCTTTTGTGGAGCATGAGTCAGGTGTGTCTGCACAGCCAGAAATACCCAGTCAATGTTCTATGTATTCCAATGATCCTGCATGCTTTATATCTATAATTATTCAATAAAGGTAATTGACTGATGAGTGACTGCCAAGTGTGGCTTCTCTTTCCCTTTTGTGTTTTCTTTTCTTTTGCATAGGAAAAATATCCATTACATTTTCCCACTTTCATTATCCAGTTCCTCTACTGAGCATATAGAAAGTGTTCCTTAGATATAGGATTATAGGATTTAAAAATAGAAAATACCTTAGAAATGATCTCATTCAGCTCTCTCATTTTTTTATATGAAGTCCATAGAAGTTAAATGACTTACCCAAGGTCATACATGCAAAGTTAAGAAACCCAAGCTCTGTCAGAAAAACTAAATCTGGCGTTCTTCCCACTACACAAAAGAATTAAACAAGAACATTTTGACAAAGACAGATCAAGATACAGGCTTGAAATCATCACTATGGGGGGGAAAAAAGAAAAAGAAAAAATCATATACACCATGGGAGTCTACCCCTGGAGCTTATTAGCCCTTTCTATCTACTCTCAAAAATGTTTGTCACCTGTACAAGAAACAGACCAAAAGTATGCAAAACATGAATTTCACATTGAACCAGTTTGTTCAAATGGGGTTTTGTTTTGTTTTGTTTGTTTATTTGTTTTGCCAATTTTAGGTAAATTTTATTCTCTGGAACAAAAATTGCATTTCCAGTTGTTTACAGTACTGATAAAGTGGAATGTTGTTCACTTCTCTCCCTCTGCACACATTTGAGTATTCAGAATGCCCAAATTTATACAGTAGCTAAAATGTTACTTTTAAACTACTACTGCCTTGGCTACAAATTTGAGTACTTCAATTTTTGGAAAACTGTGTGTAATGTTCCTTCTGGTGCGTTTAATCGACCTCTTCAATGGTGGGTCTGGAAGAAGCACCTCCAGATGGGGCTGCTCCACCCCCTGGGAACCCACCAGGAAGACATGCCTCCTGGCATGCCCCCCTGCACTCTGGTACAGCTTAGTAATGATGGGGTTGCAGACCTTCTCTAATTCTTTCTGCTGATGCTCAAATTCTTCCTTCTCAGAAGTCTATTTCTTATCCAGCCAGTTAATTATTTCATTACATTTGGCAAGGATCTTCTGTTTGTCTTCATCAATAATTTTGCCTTGGAGTTTCTTATTCTCTATGGCAGTCTTTATGTTGAAAGCATAAGATTCAAGAAAATTCTTGGAAGATACCTTGTCTCACCGATTCTCATCTTCAGGCTTGTATTTCTCAGCCTCCTGGACCAAACCCTCACTATCTTTAATCAGACGACCTTTGTCATCGGTGTTAGTGATCTTGTTCATTTTGCCTTTGCTCTTATCCACAGCAAAAACATTGAGAATGCCGCTTGCATCAATGTCAAGTGTTACTTCAATCTGAGGAACATCCCTCAGGACAACGAGTATTTCTGTGAGCTCAAATTCACCAAGCAGGTTGTTATCTTTTGTCATTGCTCTCTCACCTTCAAAAACCTGAATAAGCATACCAAGCTGGTTGTCCTAGTAAGCGCTAAAAGTAGAGGCATTGCTTTTGAGCAGAGCTGTCACAACTCCACCAGTAGTTTCATTTCCAAGGGAAAGAGGAATAATGTCCGATAGCAGCAAATCTTGCACATTCTCAGATTTATCTTGAGACAATATGGCAGCCTGGACAGCTGCATCATCAGGCAACAGCCTCTTCAGGATAAATACTCTTGTTGAGCTCCTTGCCATTAAAGAAGTCCTGCAGAAGCTTGTGGATTTGGGGGACCTGAGTGGAACTGCCCACCAAGATGACATCATAAATCTATAATTTATCTAGCTTGGCATGTCTTGGGGCCTATTCCACGAGGTCCAGGGTGCCACTGAAGAGGTTATCATTCAGCTCTTCAAAACAGGCGTATGAGATAGAGATAAAGAAGTTGATAACTTCATAGAGGGAGTCAATCTCAGCACTGACCTGGGTACTGGTAGAGAGGGTGTGCTTTGAATGCTCACAAGCAGTGCACAGATGATAGACAGCCCTCTTGTTCTCACTGCTCCCTTCTTGTGCTTTTGCTTGAACTCAGTAATGAAATGGCTGACCATGCAGTTGTCAAAGTCCTCCCCACCCAAGTGGGTGTCCCCAGCTGTGGACTTGACTTCAAAGATGCCATCATCAATGGTAAGAATGGAGACATAGAAAGTACCTCCTCAAAGATGAACACATTTCTCTTGGCACCAGTCTTTTAGTCCAAACCATAAGCAACAGCAGCAGCAGTCGGCTCATCGATGATTCAGAGCACACTGAGACCAGCAATAGTTCCAGTATCTTTGGTCATCTAACATTGGGAATCAGTGGAGTAATCTGGCAATATGATGACAGCATTTGTGACAGCCTTCTCAAGGTAAGCGTTAGCAATTTCTTTCATCTTGGTCAAGACCATAGAAGATACATCTTCTAAATAGAAACTTTTGGTCCCCCTTTGTATTCTACTTGGACCTTAGGCCTGCCCATGTGGTTCACCACCATGAAAAGCCAATCCTTCATGAATGACTACGCAACTACACCATCAGATCTGCCACCAATCAGACATTTGGCATCAAAGACTGTGTTGGTGAGGCTCATTGCGACTTGATTCTTTGCAGCATCACTAATTAAACTTCTGTGTCAGTGGAGGCAACATAGCTTGGGGTAGTCCTGTTTCCTTGATTTTTAGTAATTATATCCACTTTCCTGTGTTGGAAGATTCCCACACAGGAATAACTGGTGCCAAGATCAATGCCAATTTCAGGTCCCTTCAACATGGTTGCTGGGACATCAAAGATCATAGCTAACCACTATGGAGCAGAAAGGGCTGCTGCTGCACTGCTGCACTGCTGCTATGTATTCATTTTTCATTTTTTTTTAAATAGAAGAGCAAAAAGAAAGGTTTTTTTATTTTTATCTTTTAAAAAAGACAATTTGTTAAATGATTTTAAACTGCCTTAGCCTCTAAATAATAAAAATCCTGTTACAAATATGTTAGTATTTAGCTCTAAACTATGGAAAAAATTAAGCCCTCCAGCTTTTACAATTCCATAAAGACTTTCTAAATACAGGAAACCTAAACTGAAATTTATGTCTGTTTGTTAATGGTATCACTTAAAATTGTAACAGTTAATTAACTAATTAACAACTTAATTAACTCAGCTCTTAATTTACTTACTTCAGTTCACTTAAATTCCCTAGATGTGATTTAATGAACTTTTGATGTAATTCCTGACTAACCATGTAAACTGTATGATGTATTTTTCTTCAATTTAGAAGATATTTCATGAAATTAAATGATTTAAGATAGAACAATGAGCCTAGTACCAAGTTTTCATTTTCTTTTCAACAACCAAAAAAAAAGCACTGAACTTCTGACTTTAACTGCTTGGGCTTTTTACCTTTTTTTTCTATCACAATGAGGAAGATATATGTCAGGGTATTTTTAATGCATCCTATTAAAGGCAAACAACAATTGAAACAAAATTGTCCCTTGTGCCAAATTATAAGAGTTTGGGTTATAGATGAGGAATTAATTAGTATTCTGGCCCTTATCAGGATGGCTTCTAAACCAGACAAGAATTGAAAAATGCAGAGTAAATCTTTTTAGAAAGCCTTTTGGATTCCATAGACTAACTACCTACTTAATCTCAAATTATAAGGCAACACAGATTTGGAGTCAGAGGAGCTTTGCAACTTACTTACTGTGTGTGACATTGGGCAAATCAATTATTTTCTCTGGGCCTCAATTTGTTCAATAAATCAAGAATCATTTATTAAATCTTTGCGTCAGTCCCCAGGAAAACAAATACAAAAGTTCTTGCCTTCAAAGTTCTCACATTTTACTGGGGGATATATGTTCACAAATAAGTAAATTGATAAGATCTAAGGTATAAATATATATAGATATAGATACAGATACATGGAAGATATCTCAAATGTCACCTAATCCAAACTGCTTATTAGATATATGAGAAAACTGAGGCCAGGTAAGTTAAATGACTTGCCTAAGGTCACACAGGCACAAGCATATAACCTTATTCTTACCTGGAAAGAAAAAACAATGAATTATTGCTTAGTATTGCATTAATAAATAAAATAAAACCACCCATTCTACCTCTTCCCATCCTTTGTCAGAAAAAAAGCACTTTTTGTTTAGAAATGGGACATTTCAAATAGAATAATAATTCCAAACTGTTAGTGAAGGAGTCAGGATTCAAACCCACATCCTGAGATTCTATATCTAGCACGACTGAGTCAAGATAGCTATAAGATAAATACAAAGTAATTTGAAGGGAAGCACTAAAAACTGAAGAAATCAGGGAAAAGCCTCTTATATGAGGTGGACCTTGACCTGGATTTAGAAAGCAGCAGAGGTGAGAAGATACTGCATTTCCAAGTATGGAGGACATACCATACAAAGTTGCAGAGGTAGAAGATATAATGTCCTGTGTGGAGAACAATATGTAGACCAGTTTGGCTAACTCTTTTAGTGCAGAGATGTCAAATACATGGCTCATGGCAGCTGCAACACTTCTGCATGCAGCTAGAACTGGATTAAAATGTAATTGGGAAATACTTAGCAAAATATATAAAAATACAATAAAACATAGATAATGTTAACACGTGGTTTTCTAAGTCAATATTCAGGGATCCTTATATAGTGGTCCCCGTTTCTATTTGTGTTTGACACCACTTGTTTAGTATATGAAGGGAAGACTTCTATAATCAGCCTGGAAAGGTAGACTAGAACTAAATTATCAAGGATTTTAATGCCTAATGGAGGATTTTCTATTTTATCCTAAAGACAGTGGAAAACCATTGAAGCTTCTGGAGTCAGGGAATGATATGGTCAGACCTAGATATAAGGAAGGTCAATTTGACACCTGTGTGGATGGTAGATTTGAGAAAGGAGAAACAATTCAAGGATCCCAATTAGGAGGCAATAGTCTGAGTGAGAGATGATGAAAACATGAGATAGAGCAATAGTGGCATGAATAGAGAGAAGAGGTTGAATGCAGGAGATGTTGATGATGTGGAATCACAAAATTTGGCAATTAATTGAATATAAGAGTGAAGAGTCCAATTTTAAACTCGGATGACTAGAAGAATTGTAATACCCTTGATAGAAATAAGGAAGTTAAAAGGAGAGTTGGTTTTAGGGTAAAAAAATAGCTTTGTTTTGGACATCTTGAGACTGATGTGCCTATGGAACATCTAGTTAAAGATATCTAGCAGGCAGTTGGCTATGTAGGATATGAATATGGATCTCAGAAGACAGATGAGGGCTATATATGCAGGTCAAGAGATGATAGTTGAAACTGGGAACTAATGAATTCACTAAAAGAGTGGGTTGAGGGATGATGAAAGGCCAAGCTGGAGTTCAGAGTACAGCCATGTGAGTTATATAACACAAATAAAACTTGGCTTAAATTATTCTATTCTAACTTTTATGTATTAATTTTCATTTCTGTAGCCACATTTTACTATTGGCTTATAGAAAGTATATTTCATCCTGAGGGATTCTTTTCCATGTCTTTCCATAATTTCTCCAGTGAGAAAGCCTTAGAAGTCTTCCTCTGCTTCTTTAAATACATAAGCAATTCCAATGAAGCACTCAATAATGCCTTTCATTCTCTCTACATTATGTCCTTTGATGATGGTTCTTATGAAATTTCTCACACAAAAGATATATCATTAGTAATATGCTACAACCCACATCCACCCTGCATCTTTCTTTTGTTTTGGGGGTCACTCATAATTTTGATTCTTTCAAGAAGGTTGATTGAATTCTATATAGCATCACCAAATGACAGTATTGGTGTTAAAGGGATAGGCTTTTGGGGCAATGAGCAGTATGAGATCATTGAAAGGACTACGTTATTTCCCAAATGGATTCCAGCCCAATAGCTTCTTACTAGTTAGTAGACAATTCTGATTCAATCCAATTTAACAAAGTTTAGCAAGTGCCTGCTATGAACATAGCACTGTGCTAGTTGATGAATATACAAAGACAAAGACAAAAGAGTACCTTCACTCAAGGAGCTTATACTCCAAAGGAGATACTCACAGCTAAGTATTTGAGGAGGCCTAGAATACTAACAAATCTGAGGATCAAGAGAGGCTTCACAAAGAAGGTAGCACCAGATTCAAGCCACTGAAGTATTCTGAAAATAAGAGATAGATACTAGGAGATGTATCATTTCTGTGAATGCATCAAGGACTGTCAAATTCAGAGAATATTAAACAGTCTAATCTGACTATATCCTAGAATTTGTGAAATAGAACAGCACAAAATGTCTGGAAAGGGAGGTCAGAAACAGATTGTAGAGGGCCTATTGAGGAGTTTCAGTTTTATCTTAGAGTCAGTCGGGAGGCACTGGAAGTTTTGGAACCAGAGTTACCTAATAAAATATATGCTGTAGAATAATTATCTTGCCTAATGGGCTCAGTTCTTTGTCAAGTTTCAGCACAAAATATATGTGAATTTAAGGACTAACTTAGTGGGGTACTCCTTCAATAGCAAGAGTATACCCATTTTCTTTTTAAAAATAGACATTTTACATTATTCTAGGTATCATTTACCTTGATGCAAACAAATAGACTAGTAGGATCATAGATTTAGAGCTAAAAGGGACCTTAGAGATCAGTTAGTCTAACCAACAGCCACTTCTCCCCACCATTTTGCAGATGAGGAACTGAGGCCAAGAGAAGCAAATTGACTTCTGCAAAGTCACACAGGCAGAAAATGGCAGAGCTAAAATTTGAATCCAGAGCCTCTGACTCTAAATTCTATTTAGCTTTGCTCCTGAAAGAACTAAGTCTCCCATCCTTTTTTCTTTCCTTGTTAATTGTTGTAATTTTATTTCAGGTTTTCCATCTAAAAATGGGTTTGTTATGGTTTGTTTTTACTATCAGGATAATTTGTGTCTGTTTCTAGTTGAATGCTCATATATCCACTCAACAAGTAAATAGCTAGCTACCATCTATCTTACAAAGTGTTTGGGTATAAATTGCATTGACAAATTAACATCTACATTTGAAGATCCTTGGAAAAAAGGTCAAAAGCAAACACTAAAAAAAATTATTATTTACCCCCAGAGGAAAAAAGAGTTGAATGGTGCTGTACCCAATTATACAGCATGTCATTGAACAGCAATATTCTTAATATTTATCTTAATAATTCTTTGGTAGAATGTGTACTGGAAATTATCCTTTATATAAAGGACTTATTTCTTTCCTGGAGAGGAAACAATTATGGTTTAATGTTTTTATTAATAAAAGAAAACCATCTATTCTTCCTATTCCTATCTCTAAAAGAAAATAAAAGGACTTTTTGATTGGATGTGTGATATTTCATGCAGTTAAAATGGTGATCATGGTATAATATAATAATATTGAAATCCCATGAGGTAGGAACACCCAAATTTGCGCAAACCAACTCAACAACAGATGCCTGAAAAAACCCAAAGAACAAGAAGTATACCTCTAAGCTACTGAGTTCTCTTCCTTGGAATGTCTTTTTACATAGGACACGTCAAGGTTTTATGATCTCATTAGTGTGATGGTGATGGCGATAATGATGATGATGATGATAGCTAACATTTATATAGCACTTACCATGTACCATGCACTGTGCTAAGCCATCTCTTTTAACCCTCACAACAACCCTGAGAAGTAGGTACTATTATTATTCTCATTTTACAGATGAGAAAACTGAGGCAGATAGAGGTTAAGGGACTCCAGGGTCACACCACTAGAATGTGTCACATTTGAACTCAGAGCTTCCTCACTGCAGGCCTGGTGCTTTATTCACTGTGCTACCTCACTAGGTTATTCTCTTGGCTTATGCCATGGTCTTCAAGAGCTGCTGTGGTAGCCAGAGCAACTCCTTACTGTGTGACCAGTTTGGTGACAAACTTCTCTGAACTTAGCTCTAGCCAACTCCTCCTGTGGCAAGCATCCAGCTGATGATAAGGCCTGTCATTGGTAGCACCCACTAATGCTTGCATTCTGCTTGCATAGCCTTTGAGAACTCAGGGTCTCTTCTCTACCACTGTGAGGAAGATATAAATAGAAGTTCCACAGAAAGAGTATTATCAAATAGTGGTTAGGTTTAGCAAGATGATGTTAAAAAAAAAAAAGCAAAAACCAGGGGCAGCTACATGGTGCAGTGGATAGAGCACTGAGCCTGGAGACAGGAAGACCTGAGTTCAAATCGCCTCAGGCACATTAGCTGTGTGACAGTGGACAAGTCACTTGTCTCAGCTTCCTCATCTGCAAAATGAGGTGGAGAAGGAAAGGACAAACCATTCCAGTATCTTTGCCAAGAAAATCCTCTATGGGGTCATAAACACTTG
>NW_020954610.1:73857830-73865330 GCF_900497805.2 Vombatus ursinus | reverse complement strand
TTTATGAGACTGACTTAGACCCATACGAAAAGGGCCTATGCCCTGAAGCCACTTCCCTTCCCTCCTAGACAGAAACTTAGAGTTAGAAGAGATCCTAGAGATCACCTAGTCCTACCCCCTAATGCTGCAAATAAAGAAACTGTTTGCAAAAGATGAGGAAGGATAGTGTCAACATAGAGTGGTGGGGCATAAGAAGAATGTGTGTGTGTGTGTGTGTGTGTGTGTGTGTGTGTGTGTGTGTGTGTAAGGCAAATGAAGAATTCAGTTTGAATAATTATTATAGTGTTTAGGAAGACTATTTAAATATTAATATGATACTGAAAACTTAGCAAGTTTTGAAACTTAGCAAGCATCTTTGGAAATGAAAACAGGGAAGAGAAATCCCAATAAAGTGATATATATGTATATGCTCTCTAATGATAGCTTACTTTCATATAATACTAACTTAAGATTTAGGAGATACTTTCCTCACAACCCAAGTTCTATTATGCCCTTTTATGCATGAGAACACTGAGGCTCAGAAAACTAAGTGATTTTCTGAGGGTCACACAGCCAGCAAGTATTAGAGCCAAGATGAAAACTCTGATCTGACTTCTAGTCCAGTGCTTTATGTATCTTTTTATTCCCTTCTTGTCTTTCACTTACTAGAAGAAATGAACAGTGGGGCAGTCCCCATTGAATCACAGGATTATAGATTTAGACCTGGAAGGGACCTCAGAGGTGATCTAATTCAATCCATTTACAGATTAGGAAATTGAGGCCCAGAGAGGTTGTTACTTGCCCAGCATCACATAGATAGTAAATAGCAGAACTGGGATTTGAAAATAAATCCTTTCATTTCAAATCCAACACTCTTTCTTCTGTACCATTTGAGTAATCTGCCTGCTTGATCAGGACTATCCCAGTTCCGAGTTTCTACTTGTGTGGATTGCTAGCTGTGAGATCCTTTTGCTCAAAAGGAGCAATCCAAATTCTGACTATTCAATGTCAAGAAATTAGAAAAGAAATGACAGAAGGTCAGAGTAGAAAGAAATCTCACTGGCTCAAATATCATTTTGCAGATGAGAAAAATGAAGTGGCAAGAGTCTTTAGGATGAAAGGGAGTGGCTTGGCAAGTTGCCACTAGGTGGGGTGGGGAGAAAAGGGAATGGAGAAAGAGAGGGAAGGGAAGAAGGGGAGAGAGGAAAGGGGGGAGGGGAAGAGAATAGTGAGAGAATGAGATGAATAATAATATATGCTGTCAACCCCACACCTGTCGTCTTTTACTGGAAAATTTACTCTTTTCCAAAGACACAATTAAATTCAGTAAATTCTATATTGACTTCCATTCCTAGCAAAGTGTCAGCCACAACTGCCTAAGGGATGAACCAGAAGAGACTACTGAGATAATTACAGTAACCCAGGGGCAATGACTTGGCAGCCAGTGCCTGGAGCACTAGCCAATATTTGGTTAGTGCATAATTTGTAAAACACCCCAGAAATTTGACCCTGACTGGTTGGTGTCAATGTGGTTACATGATCTATTTTTCTTTAAGTTATTGTTTTGGGAGCCTAGGTCAGCAACGCCTCAAAAGAGTTCCAATACCACTAGCAGTCTTACTCTCAATGCCAAATACTTCTCAATTCTTCTAAAGATGGTACATAGATAGACACATAGGATATTAAGAGCTGGAAAGGACCATAGAGACCATCTAGTCCAACCCCTTCATTTTATGGATCAGTGACTTGGAAGATTGCATAGTCTCTACGCTTAGGTTACAAATAAATGGAAAGCCAACAAAGAATCCTTTCCCTTTCATCCCTTAATGCTCTCTATAATTCAGCATCCTATACCTGCTTCTCCTTTCCCCTCTTCTCTCTTTTTCCCTCCTTAACATTCTTCTACTCTTCTTTCCTCTCCTCTTGTCTCTCCCTTTTCTGTCTTCTCTTCTCGCCCTTCTTCTTTCCTTGCGTTGCTTTTCCTCTTTTCTGCCCTCCCCTTTCTCCTCTTCTTTCTTTTCTTCTATCCTCCTCTTTATTTCCCGCCCCATTCCTGAATGTCCTTTTTTCTCGTTCTCCTTCAAGGCCATGAACTGTCTCTGTCCCTGGTACTCAGCAGCCTTAGAAACCGCAATGCAGGTTTCTAAACAAGAACCCCAGCAGTGGTGTTCCTCCTATAAGGGGCAGCATAATTAGGAGTATTCCGTACATATAAGATAAGGAGGTCCTCGTTTTGTTTAAAGTGTAGTGATGCTGAATTTGGAAGGGAAAAAGTTGGCTTACTAAAGGAGAAGGTGAAAAAGCAATATAATAACTCACATTTATATAGTGGTAAGGTTTACAAAAAGACTTTACTCACCCAACTCCATGAGGTAGGTAGTATTATTCCCTTTTTACAAAAAGGGACACTGAAGTTGAAAAAGGTAAGTGATATACTTGCCACTAGCCACAGAACAAGTAAAAGGGACCAAGTCAAAATTCGAACCCAAGGTCAGCAGTAATGATGGTTTAAGAATAATAGTGTTGAAGCTGTCATTGTCCTCCAGCCACTGTGTAGCAATAATCAATACTCTAGTATTAACCTTTAATGACAAGTGCTTAACCCTCGACCTTGAGAAAAGAACTACAACAGAAAACGTTCGTGTGCATTCTAATTAGCGAAAAAGGAACCACTGTCATGAATACATTTATCTAAGTTGGACCATCTTCCCTAAGTCAAATGAACAGGTGTTTATCAGAAAGTCCACAGTCCTTCCCGAAAACCGACCACCAAACGGCCTTTAAAAGGTAACCTTTGCTGGGTATTGAGTAGAAGAATGGGGCTAGAGGTACTTCGACACAGTACAGCCTACCACTGGACTTCCCGTCAATTGTTATAATAAGCATGGACCAACCAAACCAGACTTAACCTTGTTTAAAGAAAGACTAGTCTCGTGGAAACTAAAAATTGTCTAGCGAGGAAGGACAGTAGTTTATTTTGCCCAGACTACATGGCTACAGCCATGTGATATGAGGCTACAACGGAGTTATCTCCAGATTTCTTCTCTTCAACTATATAGGAAGCTTTTGCCTGTGCTATGAAGTCTCAGGAAGAAAAGCAGAACAGAACTCTAATGCCTCCTCCAACCCGCCTAACGTTAAAGTTACCAGGTTTGAGTTTAACCAACAGAGATGATGTTCTTCATTTTCTTACTCCTCGAGTGCTTGTCCTGATTCTCTCCTTTACCTTTGCCAGATGCTCACTTTCGTGACTCGATCACCGGATATCTGCTAGCAAAGACCCCCTAAACCCACGAGGTGTCAAAAATAAGTTCAATCTTAAAGGTAAGGGAAGCCTTTGCAGTTGCTGCGGCTGCTGCGGCTGCTGCTGCGGCTGCTGCTTCGTTGGCAGGGGTGGGGAGAAACGAGCCACTATTCTGTTCAGATGAAAACCTGTCTTTCATCTCAATTTAGAGAAAACCTCTCTTTCTGCAGTAGTGAAAATTGTCCAAACCCTGAATCACAGAATCGTTCTCCTTTCAGCACCAACACACCTGGACCTGAGATCACAGAGTAGAAGAAACTTTTTTTAGAAATCAAATTCCATTCCGTCATTTTACAGATGAGGACGCTGAGTCCCAGAGAAAAGAGACTTGCACAAGGTCACACATGAAGTTGTTTAACATTTAGTTATGATCAATCGCCTCCCCCTTTCCCATTCATCCGCTGCTTCCCCCACCCCCCCAAACACAAGAGATAGGATGTAAAGATACTATGCCAACATTTTAATACTAAAAAAACTGTCTTTCTGGCTGGCTTGGATAAGTAAAAGTAAAGTTGTGCATGCGGTCAGCTTCCAGACTGGATCACTAAGTGTTCCTGAGCTTCCTCAAATCCAGAATAGGTCTGTTTTTCAATCACTATGTTCAGTTACATACGTCTTCAAATCCTGGCTTTCATCTCAACTTAGAAGAAACATCTTATTCACAATAATGAATATTAGCCAGACTCTGGATTATAGAATCATTCTCCTTTTATTCATTTGTTCTTTGCTGTTTGCTTAAAATACTCCCACCAAAAAAAACTTGTGTATGCATATATCCAAATATACTTCTCATCTTCTCCTTTTTCAGCCCTCCAAGTAGTACACATCTGCAACCTTGACCTTACAAATTGCTTCTCTGCCTTCCCCTATTTAAGCACTTCAGAAGTCTGACTTATTCATTCCATGGACCTATTTCCAAATATAGGGACCTCAATGCACAAACTTTGGATTTTAACAAACTCTGTAAGTCTCTCCTCCCCACAGCTTTCCTTTATCTTTTAGAAATCAGGTTTTTTCTCGTTGGATTAAGGCAAAGGGCCTTCTTGGGAGTGTAGGATAGGATAGTCTGCTGAAAATGTGACCTGAGACTATTCTAAGTGAAATGGAGAAGAAAAAATCTGGAAGAGAGGGAAGGGTAAGATATAGTGCCTATGTGTGTGTGTGTGTGTGTGTGTGTGTGTGTGTGTGTGAGAGAGAGAGAGAGAGAGAGAGAGAGAGAGAGAGAGAGAGAGCCTGTGTCTGCGTGCTCTTCCTCATTCATCCTGCCTTTTAATTCAGTGTTGTGAAACAGTACAGACTCCACATCTCTCTTTAAAGGTTCCCTGCAGAGCTGCCTGTGCGCTTGGCCCCGCCTGGTCCCTGCTAAGGGGCTTTGGAGCGGGGGACAGCTGAGTAAATGGTGGTGGTTGGAGAAGAAGAGGGCGGGGGAGACAGGAGGAGGAGGCAGGGGGAGATGAACGCCGGTTTCTTGCCCCCTTCTTCTCTGTTAGTCTTGGCGGCACAGTCCCTCAGCTTCTGTCATGTGATAGTCACGAAGCTGGAGCTGCAGGGGTCTTAGCATCTCCGGGACCATTACAAAACCCAGGCAAGAGAGCGCTTGCCTGCCACAGCCCTCGCTGCCTCTCCTCCCAGCTGGACCAGCGAGAGCTCAGGCAGAAAGAAGCAGCAGTAACAACAGCGACAGAGCAGCAACACAAGCCTCAACGAAAAGACTGAACTTGCCCCCGACCCCATCACCGCTGCATACACACACTCCACACACACACACACATACACACACGCCCCTGGATCTCCGAAGCCACTTCATTCTAGGTCTAGAAGCAGAGATAGAGACTCTAGCAGCTGCGAGCAGTAGCAGCCACCAAACTTTTTATCCGATCGCAGCAGTGAAAAGCAATTGGATTTATTTCTCCCAGGGCTCAGCTGCAAGCTGGGGGTTTGAACTTCCGGGCTTTCCTCTTCTCCTAGCAACCCTGCTGAAGGAAGGGGGCGGGGAGACGCGGGGGAGACAGAGCCGTCCTTGCACCCGGCTGGGCCATCCCCTCAAGGTCTCTCCTCTGGAAAAGCAAGAACTTGAAAGAGGAAAAAGAAAGTGACTCTCCGCTCGGAAGAGCCACATCCGGGTTGTTCTAGGGCCTGAGCCGAGACTGTGCTGGGGAGTCGAGGTTTGAAAAGCCGGTTAGGAACTCTGGATCTTTGTGAAGAGAACAAGACTTCTCTTCCTTCCTCTCTGTCGACTAACTCCCTCTCCTTCGCTGGCCTGGACGCTGCTTTCTTTCCCACTACTGAGGGAAACGGGTGGTGTTGGGTTTGTTGGAGAGGAGTGGAGGGCTCCCGTTCACTTTCTGCACCTTCACTGCCCCCAGCACCACCGAGTTCTTCGTCTCAACTTCTCTGTCCATCGACTCTAGGAACCTAGAGGAGGGAGGTGGGGTGGGGTGAGGGTGGAGTGGTAAAACTGGCGTGCTCCAGTAGGGACATAACTGCCTTGATCGCCACCGTCGGGGCAAGAAGTTGGCACACTGTGAGCCCAGAGTTACCGTGGGAGTCCGGGAGTGGCGTGGGCATCCTAGAGAAGCCAGGCAAGAGAACGAGAGAGGGACCCACTAGAGGAGGCTGGGGAAAGGGGAAGTGGTGGAAAAGGAAGGCAGACAAGGTGGGGGTAAGTGCGGTGAGGGTTAAGGGAGGGGGAGTGTGGGGGGAGAGGGAGGTGCTCAGGTCCAGAGTGGGTGGGAGGGAGGGTGGAGGGGGCAATGCCTCGTCCAGGGAAGAGCTCCTACAGCGATCAGAAGCCGCCCTACTCTTACATCTCGCTGACCGCTATGGCCATCCAGCATTCGGCTGAGAAGATGCTGCCCCTGAGCGATATCTACAAGTTCATCATGGAGCGCTTCCCCTACTACCGGGAGCACACGCAGCGCTGGCAAAACAGTCTGCGCCACAACCTCTCCTTCAACGACTGCTTCATCAAGATCCCCCGGCGGCCAGACCAGCCAGGCAAGGGCAGCTTCTGGGCTCTGCACCCGGACTGCGGGGACATGTTTGAGAACGGAAGTTTCCTGCGGCGTCGTAAGCGCTTCAAGGTGCTGCGCGCCGACCACCCGCACTTGCACCCTGCGGGCACTGTGGCTGCCAAGGGCGTGGGGGGTACGGGACCTGGGGGGCACCTCCACCCGCACCACCCTCACCACCCTCACCACCACCACCACCATCACCACCACCATCCCTCCGCTCACCATCACCACCACCACCCGCCGCAGCCGCCGCCCCCCCATATGGTGCACTATTTCCACCAGCAGCCGCCCGCTCCCGCCCCGCAGCCCTCGCAGTCGACGCATCTCCAGTCCCAGCAGCAACAGCCGCAGCAACAGCCACAGCCACCTCCGCCGCAACCGCAACCGCAATCGCACCCCGGCAAGATGCAGGAGGCTGCAGCTGTGGCGGCGGCTGCAGCGGCAGCTGCGGCCGCGGCAGTGGGCAGCGTGGGCAGGCTGTCCCAGTTTCCCCCCTACGGGCTGGGCTCGGCGGCTGCAGCAGCGGCCGCGGCTGCAGCCTCGTCTTCGGGCTTCAAACATCCGTTCGCCATCGAGAACATCATCGGAAGGGACTACAAGGGCGTAATCCAAGCAGGCGGGTTGCCCTTGGCATCGGTGATGCATCATCTCGGCTACCCGGTGCCTAGCCAGCTCAGCAACGTGGTCGGCTCCATGTGGCCGCACGTCGGGGTCATGGACTCGGTAGCTGCGGCAGCAGCCGCTGCTGCAGCCGCTGGAGTGCCAGTGGGTCCAGATTACGGGGCATTTGGGGTGCCAGTTAAGACCCTGTGCCACCCTCCTGGACAGACTCTGCCTGCAGTACCGGTCCCTATCAAGCCCACCCCGGCCCTGCCACCTGTAGCGGCCCTGCCACCCTCACTGACGGTCAACGCGCCACCGCCGCCGCCTCCTCCACCCATCTGCCCTTCTGCTTCAGCCTCGCCGGCTTCCACTCTGCTGGAGCAGACTCCCCCCAGTTCGGCGGAGAACAAGGGCAGTTCCTTACATTCTGTCCTGGTGCACTCTTAAGACATGTGAACAGGGGAGGGGAAAAGTGAATTTATTCAGAGACATTCAGGCAGTACTCTCCTCTCTTCTCCCAGTAGGGAAAAGCAGAAGACGAAGTAGAAAGGAACGGAGAGAGAGAGAGAGAGAGAGAGAGAGAGAGAGAGAGAGAGAGAG
>NW_020954610.1:73702362-73857730 GCF_900497805.2 Vombatus ursinus | reverse complement strand
GAGAGAGAGAGAGAGAGAGAGAGAGAGAGAGAGAGAGAGATTTTGAACTAAGAATGTATTTAAACAAACACAAAGTTGATGCTTAAATGGGTTTTAATAAATATAACACTTCTGGTGTCAGTGTTTATACTATGTTGTACAATCAGATTCTTGAGAGCCAATTTTCAGGTAAGAATTTCTATTGTTATTAATACTATAAATATAAATAAGTTATGTGGAGAGAGAGCGAAGACAAAGCGGTGGGGAAAAGCTTTATTCTGTGCCAAACTGGATTCAATTTTGGCCTTCCCTGGACCATATAAAAGTTGGTGAGGCTCTGGGTGGGCCAGGTGGTGAGTTTTAAAAACCAACATGGGGAAATCCAGGATGAAAGTGAAAAATAGATAAGGCTACCGAGTGGCAATTTTACCTTTCTCGAACCTGTTTAGCGACGTATCATAAATATCCAAGATAAAATTAGTCAAATTAAAAAATGTAACTGTAGAGAGGGAAATGTATTTTCCCTAGTTTATTCCCTTGCGTTGGTTGCTTTGCGCCTGAGTTTAGGGATAGGGAGACGATGAATTCAAGTCTTTAATAAAGCCCATACTTTCTTTTAAAAAAACACAAAGTATCTTTGGGAAAGTCAGTTGAGTTTCTCAGCTCTCTTTCCAGGGGGGCTTGGAAGGGTGGGAAGAGCAGCTAAAGCAATTAGCCTGCACAATGGGGAGCTACATGGGATTAAAAAGTAAAAGCCCCGATTCCCGGAGTAAAGTTTGGAGAAACAAAACCCAAATGAAACAGAAAAACAAGAACTTCAGACTGCAGATGAATGTTTAAAATCCAAGAAATCCCTTTAAGGATTCAGAGCGCAATCTGGGATCTTGGAATCCTATTTAAAAATAAAAATAAAGAATTTTCAAGCTAAATTCCCTTCTATGAGTACTATATTTCACAGGTCCACATGAAACACATGTTGGCTGTTTTGTTTTGTCTTATCTTCTTCGACGTTGCAAGGCAAATTTGCAACATAATTCTGCCCAGCTGTTCTTTAAACCTGCAGAACCGTCTTTTGGCTTTCCCTTTTCACACCTTATCCAGACCAAAACAAAACAAAAAACCCACAAGTGAGTAATGCTTTTCCCATCACCTTTGATCGCTCACACAAATTTGATATTTTATGTGTTGCTTGGTGTGAATCTCTTTGCAATGAGTTTTCCAGTTTAAACTATCGAATGGGAAAGAAAAAAAAAAACTTTGATGTTTGCTTTACTTGTTTTCTTTTCTTTAAACCACAGGCATAGCACTTTACTCAAAACAAACTTTAGATGGAGGAAAAACAAAGGCGGGGATCTGGAAGGGGTGGTGGACAGCTGCTGCCCTTTATACGAACAAGTCATCTTTAGCTTCTTTAATCCACCTCATTCGGGTTGTGACATTGTGACAGGTTAATGTCTGCCTATGTTGTACGCCAGTGTTGTCTATTAAAACTTCTCTGTGGCTTTGCTTCTCTGCTGGTTCTGGTGTTTCTCTTCTTAAGAGGCGTGAATGAGTGCTAGAGGACTGGCCCGTGTAAAACTCAATTTCTGTGACGGAAACTGGAAGGGGGTTGCGTCCCAGTGGTGGGGAGAGCGCTCAGGAACCTGAGACGCCCATTAAACAAAGTACCTTTCCATACCCCTAATTTACCCCCCTTTTATCGTTTCTCGAAATTGCTTATGCTTCTCAACCCTTCCCCCATTCTATTTCTCTTTTTCATTGAACTCAAAAGAGCTTCTCAAAGCAGAGATTTGGAGGAGCAAGAAAAGTAGCTTTGATTGAATCTGTTCTGACGACAATCTTCGCCCCCACCTGAGCCCGCCCTCGCCCACACACACACCCTTTCCTGAAGTCTTTTGGTATTGAAGGAGAAAAGAAAATGAGTTGGGGATTGGGGGGGAGGGGTTAGTAGAGGGGAAGCCCTCTACCATTGGGAAGCTTCCTTCTGTCTTTATTTTTGTTTGCCAATGCATCTAAGTGTATGTGCTGAGTGGTGGGGGCTGGGCAGGACGCGGGCCGAAGACTGGGAAAAAAAGGAGGTAGCTCGTGGTTCTTTGATCTGTTTCACCGCGTCTACTTTTTCCTCCTTTTTCTGGGGCTTGAACAAAATACATTTCTTCAACCTGGTTTTGCCTGGCCAGGAAGTCCGGCATCCAGACCTTGTCGCTTCTCCTCCGTGGTTCTTAGCAAGGTGTTGCCCACTGACTGGTCGGACCAGCCTGACCTGTTGCGCGCTCGCTGCCCACACGGCTCCACCACTAGCTATCGGGAAACTCGAGCTACAGAGGGTTTTCCCGTGGGGTCAAGGGGAGTAAAGCTTGGGCTTCGTAGCTTGTAGATGTAGTCCCCTGGAACCCAGCCCTGCTGGTTTTTGCATCCTTGAGCTACTGAATGAAATTTACTACAGAAAACCTGCAAACCTCTAGCAAATCAAATGCTAGGTACTCCTCTCTTCAACTGAACCAGCAGTAGAGATTGACTCCCTGGGCTTTCGAGCTTGGGAGCCCGACCACGGTCATAGACATAGGAGGAGGAGAAGAGGGTAACAGAGTTCTGTTTCTCACTTCACCTCTCGACCCCTATAATTCATTTTCCAAGGACAAGGCAATGGGGGAGATATTTGGATAGATTGTATTTCTGTTCCGGCCGCAGTCCCAAACACTCACGGATCTCCACTTTGGAGGCGATTTCCCCTGCTCCCCAGTCAATTCCACAAGAGCTTCACCATCTTTTCTTAAGAAGGTAGTCCACAACCACCTAACAATGACTAGTTGTTAATGATCATGGGCTAGAGTTTAGTTTTACTCTCAAAAAATACAGGTCCACTCCTCATTTATGGAGAGGAGCAGCTGGAGCTCTGCAGTTGTATCTGTTTATTTGACTTCGGTTGTCTTGGCTTTGATTAAGTCTTCACAAGGTGGAGGTGGCTTAAAGAAAAGGACTGGAGAGTCACGGAGCCTAGGTTCTAACTTCAGCTCTGCTACTAGCAACCCTTATTATGACCTTGGTCAAGTCCTTCTCTGTGTCTGGACCTCAATTTCCTCCCCTGCCAAACGAAGGGGTTGGACTCGTTGATGTCTTCCAACTTTTAAGTCGATGACTTCTAAATATCTCCTTATGACTGTCTGGGAGACAGACTTTGGAGTGTCAAGAGGGGCAGAAAGAAAGAGAGGGCCATGGCAAGGGGCGGGGTAGGGGCGGGAGAGGGGGAGGAAGGAAGAGAAAAAGGAGTGAGATCCACCTGGTCATATACTATAGTTAAGCACTATTCATACTGGAGGGTTGGGAATTACATGTTCAGGAATGAGGGGACCAGCACTACTATTTCATTCATTTCCCTACAGAAATATCATCCTAGTATTTGTGACTGGGGAGAGAGAAGCTAGAAAGTGATTGGGAGGGGGGAGAGACAGAGAGAGAGAGAGAGAGAGAGAGAGAGAGACAGAGACAGAGACAGAGACAGAGAGAGACAGAGACAGAGACAGAGAGAGAGAGAAAGAGAGACAGAGAGAGAGAGACAGAGAGAGAGAGACAGAGAGAGAGAGAGAGACAGAGAGAGCTACAAGGAAAAGAGAAGAAGGTGGTTCAGAGAACACTTGCCCCTACCCTGTTTTTCTAGGTAATTTCCTCTACTGTCTGACCATCGATAGTTGTTAGCTGTATCAACGATCAACTTAGCCCCAAAGAGGACAAACTGAGGCCGTGACAGCCACATCAGGCATAGTCCAGTTGGAATAACCAGGCCTCCGGCGGCAAAGAAAAGGCAAACGTTACGACTTCTCCAATGAGGAAGTACTTTCAACTGGCAAAGAAGCCCCTTCTCGTCCCTTTCCGCCTCCTCCTTTCCTCCCCACTCCTCAATCTCTTTCCTCTGCGCGTGCATTTTCCTGGCATCATCATTACTGTAGAGCCACTCTGGGGCCCCTCCCTGCAACTCTCAAAAGAGGTTTGGTAGGAATTTGGATGTGTTTGTGTCGGGCCGGGGGTGGCGGGTGTGGAGGTAGAGAGAAGGAAAAGGAGACTAGAGATGAGGGAAAAGCTCCAGGCTCAAGTTTCCGCCAGTGCTAAATTCCTAGCACTAAAAGTATGAGGTTAGCGGAAATTAGTAGGAATAGGAGAAGGGAGGGAGTCAGATTTTACTTTTTTCCCCCGACCCAGACTTTAACTATAAAGGAAATCAATCAAGATATTCAAACTATATTCAAAATAGCAATCAAAATATTCCAATGACCTCCATGAGATTTTGGTGTCTAAGATGCATTCTGTCATTGGAGGGTGTTATCTGCCTCACCAGGGGCTTAGCTATACCTCTGGCTCCTAGGGTGGCCTTCTAGCCACTGTTCTCCTGGGGGAGAAGGAACAGGCTTAATGCACTGAGCATTATGCACAAGATGTAAGCAAAGTCTAAGACCTCCCACCCGGAAAAGTCATGCCAAGTGCTCGAATTAGTGCCAGAAAAGCAATTTGGGAACCACAGTCTTGCCCAACTCCTATTGTAAATGTTAAACTAAGAGTCAGGTCATTAAAAAATTAGTGTGCTGGCAACAATTAAAGTAAGGTATTAGAGAGCTCCCCTTGCTGTTACAAACAGGATAATTACTATGTAATTGGCAACTCTGCTGGTCCAGTATGTGACCTGGGTGCTTCTAATCTTCTGTGCCAAGTCCCTGCCTTTAAAGCCTAGGAATCTCTTGGACTCCAATAGACCTGTGAGTTTTAAATTCTCTCTTTTCAGTCATAAATTTAAGGATAATGGGTTTGAGGATGCATAGGGTTTAAGCAGTTGAGGGGCAAGGAATCCCCTTGAAACTGAACATTTGAGGTTAAAAAATTAAATTAAAATCGCACTTGGTGAGCTAAGCCCTGTTCTATGGCACCATTTGAGGGAGAAATAGAATTAGAGTCAATAATTTCCATGATGATGGGAGAGGCTCTTGTTTTCACTCTGCCCCACTCTCTGTTCTAGTGCACAGAGCCCAGAGTAGGTAGAAGCACCAAGGTGGGATACAGAGGTTTTTGCTGTTGTTTGTTTGTTTGTTAATTAAGCTTAGAAGAGAGGAGGGATATAGAATAAAACATTCTTATTTAATTCCTAGGGAAGTTGAGAAGAAAACTGATGGTTTTACAGGAAGATGAGGCTAGTTCAGCTTCAATTCCAAGGAGAAAAGTCCTCCCTTTGAGGGTCCGATTGGCACAGTTGGCATTTCCCAGCAGTTAGACAACCTGTCAGTCAGACTGGTTTGTGGTCAATTATCTCCTTGAGCAGACTGGCATTTTTCCAGCCAAGAGGGAGAGCACATGGCATCCAGGGGAATCTGGATATGGTGCTGCTTAAATCTGAGCATTTTTTTCAGCTGCTTACTTTGGAAGGCCAATGAGAAGGAAGACCTCCTGGGATTCTGCATTGGCTTTTGCCTGCTTGACACTGTGACACAGGCAGCCAGGGAAGAAGATGGAAGTGAACAGCCCTGGGCACATAGATTTTGACCATTAAATCATTTATGCATCTTAAACTGAGTTCATTTTACCACCACCCCCAAAGAATTTCAATGTCTAATCAACACAAGGTTATGATATGAAAATACATTCTAAGAAGTATGGAATTTGTATTCTTTGTTTAATTATAATTCCATTTTTAACTCTAGCTGACAGTGTCAGGAGGAATGGAGGGAAAGATATTGTATATTCTTGCATATGTGTTCCTATTGAACTCAGGGAATGTGGAGAGGACTTGGAAGGCATCATGTGAGTGATAAGATTGCATGTTTCAGTGCCTAGAGTAGAGTGGGAATCACAGTGTTTGCCTAAACATTGTAGAGTAGAAAACTAGAGAAATATTTTCATAAGCTAATGACAACCACTTCGGGAATGAGAAAGCAAAGCTGAAAAATTGCTTTGTCCCTGCTCAAGAAGCTCCTCTTGCTTCTGCAAATTGGTTTCAATGTTCTGTTTTGTTGCTGTTTTTTTTTTTCCCCTTGACTTTACCTCTCAAAGTCCTTTCTTATGCACGCTTTGCAGAGTCTACCTGGGTTTTCTGGTCAGACTCAATCCACTAAGGAGATGTTAGTCAGTCAATCAGGTAACATATATTAAGTGCCTGTTACCTGCCAGACACTGTGCTAAGCATTTTGGATTTAACAACTATCCCCTTCCCAACACATACACCCCTTCCCATTCCACCTCTAACCCCTTTTCCCTGTTCTTTTCATTCTGTCCAGAGCACTTTCTCCTTTCACTTTCAGATGTCTTGAGCATTTTAAAGGAAATTTACAGCATATTTCTATGTTTTCTAAATCCAAATGCAATTTTATTGAATTTTAGCATGTACCATGAAATAAAAGTAAGGGGTTTTGAATTAAGATACATATTCCATGATGTATTCATGCCATATTCATACATCATCAGTTAGAATAAAGTGACTGAAGAGTCACAACTATGTTAGTTAAGCATTGCATCTGAACAAAGGTATGCTGAAGATTCCATACTTAAAGACTGCTGTCAATACCTTCAAAAGTTAATTTTTTGACCCATAAAAATGCTACTTTTCAAATAGCTATTTGGACTCTCAGAAGCTATGTTAGCCCTGTTTCTTTGAAATAAGTAATTTTTTTTTATCACAATTAGTGGCCATTGAATATAAATGCAAGCAAGCTCTACTCTTATACACCAAAACTTTAATACTGCATCCTCATTTGCAAACTTGTCAAATGCATCATACCCTACTCAACATATTTCAGTACTGTCAGGACTTTCCTGAGTTACTAGATTTTATTTCAGAAGGAAACATGGAGAAAAGGCTCAGTTATTGCCTACACATGTGACCTTTAACATGTCCCTTAAACTATTTGGCCTTAGTTTTCTCATCTGTAATGTGGGGAAGTTGGACAATGGAAGAATATTCCAGAGACCACTCTGAAGATCCCCTCCATTATTAACTCTATGAGAATTAAGATGATAAAGTCATGTATATTCTCATATAACTAGAAATGACTCTGGAACATTGAAAATAAAAATTACAAAAAATTTAATAAAATTAATTGTATTATCAATTGACTTTCCAATACTGGCAGTTTAACAATAATCAATTTGGTAAAAAAATGTTTTGGGATTTTCTTCAGAGTGATTTAAACTAGTTTGATTTAAACAGAGTGATAGGATTGAATCTATAAAATGTACATATAGTCTCTCATTTTTTAATCATTTACTTTTTTAAAAACCTTTTTCAGGACTATGTGTACATGTAAGTGTGTATATACATTATGTACTTGTGTGTGTGTGTGTGTATATATATATATACATGTAAACATACACATACGTGTTGAATTGTATATTCCTCTCTCCTTAGTCTTACTAAGCTGCTTCCTGTATTGGTCAAAGGAGCTTGCAGTGAATACTACAGAAATTCCTTTCTCTCCTTTCTCAATTCTTGGTGACTCAGCACAGAGCCTGGCCATAGGCAATGAAAGGTGATGCTGTTGTCTAAACTGGGACCTCGATTTCTCACTTCTGGTGTGAAATTTTGCTGGCATAAGACAGCTTCAATTCATATTATCTGCACCAGAATAAAATGGGATACACAGGTTTTCTACATGCAAGTTCAGAGTCCTGAGGGTCAAGGAGGAGGTGAAGGAAGGCATACATGTGATAATAAAAGAAAGAGGAAAAGTGGAACAGTTATATTCATGCCTTGCTTCTTTGGCATTTTCTGAAAATCACTACATTCAAAACTGTCATTTCAAAATTCTTAATCTAAACAGGGAAAATTTCTACATTCCTCCTTCATTTAGTACACATTCTACTAAATCAGGCTCCTTCTTTTATTACGAAAAGCTATATTCAGACAAAACAAAGCTTCATCTAGAATGAGATTTGCTCTTTCTCAACTTGTTGATAGCCCTTTAGATGCAGTAACAAAATCAGCAGAGAAAATATTCTATAGTGTAGACTTTCATATTATTGTCTGTTTACTAGGTTGTGAAACCTAAAGAAAACTCAATCGAATAAGAAAATTTTCAGATTTGGGAATTTTTATCAAGTTTTTCTTTTCTCAATCTACATTAATTACTCTAGTAAATATATTTCCATTCCAGATTATTTGTGGATAGCTTATTCCTTCTTTATCCCCAAAGCTAAGGGATATGTTCTTAGGGAACATTAATTTTATCATCAGCATAAACAAAACAAATTAGGGCAGCAAATCCCCTAGGTGAGTGGGCACAGAACAATGTAATATATTATATAAGCCCTGCAAAAGTAACAATAACTTCTAGGTGGTCTGCCGATTTTGATTCTCTCCATTACTACATACCTCCATTAATGTGGATACTGGAAAATGAACTATTTCTAATTTTCCAAGTTCAATAGGTGCCTTTGTAATGTAGTCTATTTTCTTTTAAAAATTATTTTATCATTTCACTTTCTAATATGTTAATCTTCTTTTTCCCATCTAGAATGTTATTGCTTAAAACAAAGAATAATGAAGGAGGGGAAAAAAGCAGGAACCAACATAAATTTGAGAGTATCTGCAATGTTTCACATACCTAATTCCCCACCTCCGCAAAGAAAAAAAGGAAGTATATTTTCATTTTTCTTCTTCAGGGTCAAGCTTAATCATCATAATTATGGTGTTCAGTTTCAGTTCTGTTTTTCTTTCCATTGCCATTGTTGTTGTTATAGTGCATATTTTTTTCTTGGTTCTGCTTACTTCTCTTTCAATCAGCTCATAGAAGTCTTTTCATGCCTCCTTATATTCATATTATTCTTTATATTTATAATTTCTTATAACTTAGTAATATTTTATTACATTCATGGACCACAATTTGTTGAACCATTCCCCAATTGATGGGCATTATGTAGTTTGTTTTCATTTTTATTTTCACTCACGATGACAAGGGAGACTTTGGGAATCAGGAATTCACAATCCTAAGGTACTCTACAATGATAAAATCCAAAAGATAATTCAATAACTCTTCATGGGGCTTGTGTAAACTCAGGCAAAGACATAGGAGGTAGCAGGAACAGAGCATGGAGTGCAGACAGAACCTAATTTAATTTAACTAATCTAGAGGTTAATGCCAACTGCAAACTAACTAAATACCATTTCCCCAAGCTATTGTTTTATTCTCAATTCTTTTTCTTATAAAATATTTGTGTCAAGGTTTGCTTGTTTGTTTTAGTAATTACAAACTTGAAGGAAAAAACCTGTAATTACACTGAAATAAAAAATCAATGGAAATCTTAATAATTTAGTTAAAAGAAATATTAATTAAATCATACTTTATTCTAATAACTAATAACTAAACACTTTGATTAGCCACCATAGGAATTCATCAGTGCTTTGGTCAATACGAGGTTTGTTTAGATATGTTTGCAAAGTTTTTAACCAAACACAGAAGAATAAAAACTACAAAATTTTAACTTTAAAGTCTAAAACCTGATCTTCAACTTATATCAAGTGGCATATAATGGCACAAAGATATATAAATCTTCTTGATTCCCACCTACCCATCCACAGCACATATACCCTGCCTAGTTCCATGGTCATTTAGTCTTCAATAAAAAATTAAAACATCTTTTCTTAAGCCTCCTCTCTCATTCTCAGCGGGAATAAAGTTATATCCAATTATGGCTGGAAATGATTTATTAGTTGTTCACTACTCATATGTCTCTTAAGAGAGATGAGACTGCAGTGGGGGGAAATGACATAAGAATAGCAGTGTACTCAAAAAAAAAAAAGAGGCAGCTAGATGGCTCAGTGGATAGAGCACTGGGACTGGAGTCAGGAAGGCTCACATTCCTGAGTTCAAATCTGGCCTCCGACAGATTACTAGCTGTGTGACCCTGAACAACTCACTTAACCTTTGTTGACCTTAATCCACTGGAGAAAGAAATGGAAAACCATTTTTTGCCATCGCTTCCAAGAAAACTCAATGAACAGTATGGTCCACGGGGTCACAAAGAGTCAGACACAACTGAACAACAACAAAAGGAAATTTATGCATATACTGCTGAAATGTTTCTCCAGGCTAGGAGAGTTTCTCTGTTACTCCATTAGAACAAGGAATTTTTCTCTGTGACCATTGTAAATCTTCATAAAGCTTCCTTCTCAAGTTCTATTTTAAACTGACCTCTGGCTCATGGTTCAGAGAATAAAACTCATCATATACTTGTTGAATTGAAATGAATATTAGAGCCATATATAAACACATTTCCTTAATGTTCATGACGCATATATGTAAGGGGGACAAATATATACATACGCATATATATCTATGTCTGTATGTTTACAAGTATAGGTGTATGTACACATGTATACACACATGTTCACACATGCATGTACACATGTATGTGTTGTGTGCATGCATATTATACATGTAAACGTATGTTGAATACATGTGTATCTATATAATGTGTGTGATGGGGTGTTCAGAGCTGGAATGAACCTTAGAAATAATTTAAATACACTCCCCTCATTTTACAAATGAAGAAACTGAAGCACAGAGAGGAAGTATGATCTGGTTAAAGTCACATAGCTAGTTAGTGACAGAACCAAGACTAGAAACTTAATCTCAAGTCTCCTATCTTCTGTGCCAATGGTGCTTCTATAGCACAGTGCTTCTCTATAAGTAAGCTGCAGCCATAAGAAGATTTCTGTAAGAAAGTTTCAGATCTTCACAAATATACATGGAAAATATTTTTTTTCTCTTGGGAAAGTTTGTTGATTGTGTAAATGAGTTAAAAATGTATAAATTGTCTTTTTTTTTTCAAAACTAATTTTTTTTTTACTTCATCCAGTATAATGAAACTACTGTAGAAGAAGAAATCTGTGGACTGTTACACTGTTACACTTTCCACTGACATCTTCCTGTCATCTTCAGTATAAATTATTTTTATTTGAAATATAGATGGACTGAATGATAATTAGTCAGTATTTTGAGTGATATTCACAGTTCTAAAGATAAAGGCAAAGAACAGACATGAGATACTGGAATTGCCTAAACTGGCTGTGGGACCCTAAGGAAGCCACTCAAACCTCTCTGACCTTCAGTTCCCTTATTTTCAAAGTGAGGTATGGACTGTATGATTTCCAAGGTCTATTTCCAACTCCCCTCCAATTTTATAATTCTATGATTTCTAAAAGGAAAGATTTATAATTAAATTATAGTACTTGTGGGACAAAAATATGTGGGGGTATATCATGCAAAAGGATAAGTTAATATTTAGTAGTCCTGGGCTAATGACATTAGCACACAGACGTTGAAATGTGCTATAAGTAACAGAGCTAGTCATTCATTAATGAGGAAAATAATAATATGAATTCCTACTTATTTAGCACTTTATACTATTCACAAAACTCTTTCTTCCAAAAAAAAAGAAAAGGAAAGGAAAAGAGACCCTGGGAGGTTAACAAGTCAGATATCATTCCCATTTTACAGATATTGCGACAGGTTCAGAGATTTAATGACTGGTCCACACCCATATAAATAATGATACTAAGACTTTCGTGCAGATATTGTGACCTCTAGTTCAGGACTTTTTCTGCTACAAACACTCTGGAACTCAAACCTTAACTTTGTTCTCCTTATGTTCCATGCTCTATCCATCAGAAATATCATAAATCATGTAGTCAATCTCCTTCATTTTACAGATGAAGAAACTGCTGCTTAAGGACTTGCCCAAAGGCACATGATTAGTAAGAAAGAAAACCAGGATTAAAGCCCCAGTTCTTCTGACTCTAGCTCAAAGGTTTCAGTATTTTTATCAAGGAATTGTGTGTAGGTATAGTTGGCATTCTAATCAATTTTTCAGATGACACAAAGCAGGGAGAGATAGATGATGCCAAATGACAAAATCAGGATCCCCCAAATCTTAAAAAGCTAGAAAAATTAATCATAGAATCATAGGGCTATTGATCAATCAATTAGCATCTATTAAGTATTTAATATATGCCACACATAGGGCTAGGCACTGAAGAGATGAAAAGACAAAAATGAAACAATCGTTGCCCTCAAAGAACCTATATCCTACAGAGGATGTGATACATATATAATTTGTACAAAAATATATTTATAAATTATATATGTATCATCTCTGTAGAATATATAATTTATACAAAAATATATTTAAAAAACAAATAAAGGTAAGTTAGAGGGAGGGCATTAGTAGATGGGAAGATAAGAAAAAGTTTCATGTAGAAAAATTTGAGCTAAGTTTTGAAGGTAACAAGGAATTCTAAGAGTCAGGGATGAGTACATGGGGAATAGTCAGTGCCAAGGCAGAAATAAGTGATGGATGGTCTTGTGTTTGAAATAAAAAGAAGGAAAGACTGCCCAAAGTTTAGACAGGAAGAAGGAGAGTAACATTTAAGAAGGGTGGAAAGATAGTTTGGGACCAGGATATGAAGGGCATTAATATTTTATCTCAAAGGCAATCCATAAGAGAACCATAAGAGTTCACTGAATGGGATTCAGGAATTTCAGGAAAATCACTTTAGCAGCTTTGTGGAGGGTTGATTGGAGTGAGTAGAGACTTAAGGTAGGGATATCAATTTAAAGTCTATTGCTGTAGTGCAGGTGAGATATGGGGAGGCTCTAAACAAGAATGGCAGCTATATGAGTGAAGGGGATAGATGCAAGAAATGTGGAGGTAGAAAATATTGGCAAGCAACGTGATATGTGAAGTGAGGGGAAGTAAGGAGTCAAGAATAACAATAATGTTGTCAAACTGGGTGACAGGAGGAATGGTAGTACCCTTGACTGAAATAGGGAAGTTGGGAAAAGGGATGTATTTTAAGGGAAATATAAATTACTACAAGTGAGCAGCTAGGTGTTGCTATGGATAGAGCACTGGGTTTGGAATCAGCGCTCATCTTGAGTTCAAATTCAGCCTCAGACACTTACTAGCCGTGGGACCCCAGGCAAGTCACTTCGCCCTGTTTGCCTCAGTTTCCTCATCTGTAAAATGAGTTGGAGAAGGAAATGCAAACCACTCCAGTATCTTTGTCACAAAAACCTCAAATAAGGTCATGAAGAGTCAGTACACAACTGAAACAATTGAATAACAACAACAAAATAATTACTTCAAAGGCCATCTAATTTCATTCTCCTTATCTTGCATATGAGAAAACTAGGGCTTAAGAAGGTTAAGTGACTTGCCAAAAGTCACACAGGTAGTAACCAAATGACATAGACAAAAACATTGGGCCAAAACTATTAAGATAGTATTTAATAGGGATAAATTTAACATTCTACATTTGGGTTCAAAAAACTAATTGTGTAAGTACAAAACGGGAGAGGCTTGACTAGGCATCTGTCCATGTGAATGAAGATTGGGGGTTTAGTGGAATTTATGCTCATTATGAGCTAACAGTTTCACATGGCATCCAAAAATGTTAATGCAAACATATGAATAGAAATATAGGTAAATAAAAATAGAGTGATCAAAGTCCTATTGTGTTCTGCCATGGTCAGGCTACATATGGAATATTGTGTTGAGTCCTGGACATCACATTTTAGGAAAGACACTTAAAACCTAGACACTATTCAGAGGACAGTGCCCAGGATGATGAAGGTATTGGAGATTATACCATATGAAGATGAAACAAATTATGATGTTTATTCCACAGAAACAACAACAACAAAAAAAAGCTGATGCATGATAGCTGTCTTCTGGTATTTGGAGCTGGGCCTTTCTGATCAAGATGATGGAGTGAGAGGTTGGAAGGAAGTCTGGTACCTCATATAACCCTCAAAAAAAAGGTATAATTCCTGAAGGGGGCATAATGGCTGTAATCTTCAAGATGATAAGAATGAAATAAACTACAATATGAGAAAAGTGATAGAGTACCAATGCAGTACAAAAAAAAAGTACACAACAATTAGATCAGCTATCTTGAATCAAAAGAAAGGCAGGTGAGAAAAGAAACAAGATATCCCGATACACATCTTCAAATGAATAACATAGGCAAAGCAAAAATTTAAACTAGTAAGAAAATCATAAGACCATTTAAAAATGTTTAAAGAAAACTGCAAGGGGAACATAAGCTAGAATTAAAATATGCTCAAAAATTATCAAAAGTAAATAATAAAGAAAATTAACAAGATAATTGAACCTAAAAGAATTAGTAGAATAAACTAGTAACAGATTCAGTAATAACAAAAAATAGAAGTATAGCCCATGCAGATCAATTGCAGAAAATACCAATAGGGAAAATCACTGTTATCCAAAGAGGTGTGATACATATAGAATCAAAGGATTAACCTGGAGGACAGGCTCACAGGAAGGAAAGAAACAGTTCATTAAGTACTCCATGTCACTGTGCTAAGTGCACTACAAACATTATTTCATTTGATCCTCACAACAGTCATGGGAAGTAGTGCTATTATTTTCCCCATTTTACAATAGAGAAAACTGGGGCAGACAGAGGTTGAGTGACTTGCCTAGGGTCACACAGCTAGGAAAGGTCTGAGGGTGGATTTGAACTTTGGTCTTCATTACTCCAGAACCAGCACTCTATCCTCTGTACTACATAGATGCCTTAATATACAGCAATGCCAGGATTATTGACATCACAGAAATTTTTAAGAAACAAAAGATTCTTTGCTTAATATCCTGGAAAATTATAAAGAAACTCAGAATTGGGGCAGCTAGGCGGTGCAGTGGATAGAGCACTGGCCCTGAAGTCAGGAGTACCTGAGTTCAAATCCGGCCCCAGACCAAACACTTGACACTTACTAGCTGTGTGACCCTGGGCAAGTCACTTAGCCCCAACTGCCTAAGCAAAAAAAAAAAAAAGGAAGAAACTCAGAATTAACAAAAGCTACCATAAGCTTTGATAAATGAATATACACAGGATCTCAACAAAGAAGAAACCAAGATCCAACACTCCTAGGCACATTATATACCATTATAAAAATAAAGAAAAAATACTTCAAGCTCATATAAAAAAAGTATTTGAAGAGCTAATATGTACTGTAAAAATGGGATTATACTTATTCTATTTAACCCTACAGGGCATAACTAGAATCAATGCATGGAAATTATAGAGGCAGGTTTCATTTTATATAAGGAAAAACAGTGACATCTGGTGCTGTCCAAAAGTGGAATGGCCTATCTCAGGAAGTAGTGAGTTCTCCATTAGTGGAGGAGTTGGAGTAGATGACATCTGAGATCCCTTCTAATTCTAAAATTCTATGATTTTATAATTTTGCTTTGGTGCTATCTGGAAAGCAAAACATATGAATGGAAAAATCACTTCTTTGCAATGTTTTAAAGATTCTCTTTGCAGTATACTTGAGTGTTTCTTTGATGGCTCAGACCTCCTCCATTGCCGTGGAAATGATTGTAGTATGACAAACCAACATTATGACATTATTATAGTCCAAGAGAACTAAATAATACACCAGAAAGGAATAAATCTTAGATTCCATTATGATCAATGATTATCAAATGTAGCAAGACAAGTGAAAGACAAAGGAGGATAAGATAAAAGTAATATTTATTTAAGAGCACTCCTCATTTGCAGGTTGTGTAAAGACAGTTTTACATTATTAATTTAACCAATTCCAAAAGTTAACAAACTACATGTATATGAATAAAAAAGGGGGTTTTTTGTCTCTGTTTAATGGACATTACAATCATTTTGAAGAAACAGATTGTTTAAGGTTTATACTCAAGAGATTATTATTTTTATATGCCTTAACAATGATGGAATCGTTGGATTTATGGTATTATAGATTTAATTTCTTAGTTCACTTTCTCATTTGTAAATAATGATTGCATCATTTTCATAGAATTATAGAATGTAGAACTGGAAATGGCCTTAGAACTCATCTAGTCCAAATCCCTCATCTGTAAGATGAGGAAATTGAGACCCTGAAAAGTGAAGTGGCTTACCTAAGTTTATTGCAGGTAGCTAGTAGCAAAACCAAGTTTAGATCAGTTTTAAAAAGCATTAATTTACATAATACTTTAAATATTTTAAAGGACTTTTGCATCTCTTATCTGTGGAAAATGGGCTTCCTTCTATGTGCTTATGAGAAGCCAGGCTCTGCCCCCAGGTTGGAAAATTAGAATCACTGTATTGGATGTTACGTTGATGGAACATCCGACACAAAGGAACAATTCAATGAACTTGTATTTTGATGAAGAAAGCAACCACTTAGTTAATGTAATAGCAACAATAATAGCTGTGATTTATATAATACTTTAAGATTTGTAAAGCATTTTATCACATTTTAACCATATAACTTCTAAGTCATAAATTTTGTTGCATTCATTTCCTATTTTTGGTTGTATTCTTTTCATTTATATTGTTGTAGTGAGTGTATATATTGTTTTCTTGATTCTACTTGCTTCACTTTGCATCAGTTCATATATCTTTCTATGCTTCTCTATATTCATCATATCCATCCTGTCATCCACCATGATAATATTCCGTTGCAGTCCTATGCCACAATTTGTGGTACAAATGCATAAAAAAGCTCAGTGTCAATATATTAAAGCATATTTGTTACCTGTAATTAGAAAATGCTCCTTAAAGAAATAAAGAACAACTTAAACAATTGGATTATCATCAGTGCTCATGGCTGGGCTGCGCCAATATAATAAAAATTATGATATTATCAAAAGTGATTTACATACTTAGTGTTATATCAGTTAAACAGCTAAGGGGATACTTTATAGCACTAGACAAAACTATTTTGAAAATTATTTGGAGGAAAAAATAGTTCTATAATATCAAGAGGTAATGGAAAGAAGTAGGTATGAATGGTGAATAATGCTTCCAGGCTTCAGAGTACATATGAAGCAATAATCATAAAAACTGGTTCTGGTAAAAAAGAGAATAAGGGATCAGTAGAATGGACCCTCTGTATCTTTCCATCTCTTGCCTCATATTCTTATGCTGCTAATCTCAATCTAAACTCCAACTCTATATGACTTCCACCATTTACCTTCTCTGCTCCTGCAGAACATCACTGAAAGAAATCACACAACCATACTGATTGAGTCCACTGCAGATTTATGCTATCCAATCTCAATTGGTCCCTCACTGATGCATGTCAATCCTTTTACTCTTCCTCTGATTGACTCTTCTGTTACACCCTCCTTCACGCCGGTCACAGTTCTAGTACAGTTGTCTTCCCATCATGGTTTTCCCAAATAATCATGGCACATTAAATACCAGCTCAAATAGGAAGAAAGGATAAAAATAATCATAAATGCACAATATTTCTTTTAATTTTTCAGGTTGATGCAATAACTTAGAAAAAATCAGTCCCATATACAGCAATAATTATCAGGCCTTAATTAATTTTGTCAATGACATATAGAATACATACAGAAAAGAATTTTTGTTTAGTTTGAAGGGCATCAAAATCATGTTGAAAGAAAGATTGTTTATGGTTTATGCACAGAGATTATGATTTTTATCTGCCTAAATAGCGATGGAATCATTGAGGACATCATAGTAAAAAATCAAAAAATGGGGGAGCTATTTGTAATTCAGCATTTGTAGTCAATATGAAAATGTAGATCCAATTACCTCAGGGAATACTGTAGACATGTCTAATATAAAAAGTAATTACTGTATCACAGCTGAGTGGGCTGGGCAACTTGGCTGAGCATCACTTCAAAACTACTGCCTGCCACACAAAACATGGATCTCAGGCTTTTAACAAAGGCCTTGTGTTTTTATAAAGCAGCATCTTAGATCATCCTGGGAGCTGTTACTGGCTATAGTGGGTATGCCCAGGCATTGTCCTGGGTTTTCATGGCCACTATTGGTGAGGGCTTTGTTTTGGCATTAATGATTGTTCCTCAACAAGGTGTGAAATTTGCTTAATAATGTTAATACCTTGAGAAGCTATGAATTCCAAGACTGAAGTTATTAAAGGAAAACCTAAGTGGGAATACTCAGTCTAAAGACTAGGAATAGAGAAAGCCCCCGAGATTGACTATGAGTGCTTTGTTTCTAGGACATGGGTTACATCTCCAGAAAGAAAGTGTGGAGTTTGAAGAAGAAAAAAAACAGTAGAATCTAAGTCTCTATCATTTAAATGCTCAAATAGACCCGTGATCTCATCCAATTCTACTTGGGTGTCTGGGTCTAGAGCGCCATGATTCAGTGGCTCATTGTCAACCCACTCTTTACTTCATTCTGTATATAACATATCTATTACCTCTTTCTATTAAATGGTCATTATAATAAGCATTTTGGTTTCTTATCATGAACTCTTCTCTCTGGGTTCTTAAGCAGAAGAAGAATCTATGCTGTAATACAGTAAAAACCACAAGGCAGAGAAAGGACAGCGAGGAAGCTAGAAAAAATTAAAGAGGATTCCTCAGGGAAGTTGAAGAAAGACAGGATCTAATTTTCATTGGTGTCTGCTCTTAAAGGAGCCAGCCTGTCCTCAGCTCAGATATTTTAAATTGGAAAGGCAAAAGAAACCCCAATAGGAGAAACCTTCTGATGAGAAAAAATTCTAGGCTGTAAGACAAACATAGGATGGTCAAATGGGCCTTTGATTGCCTCTCTGAACTTCAGTTATCTAATCTTTAAAATGAAAATTTTTGTACTTATTACTTACCTGATAGGGTTGTGAGGAAAGTACTTTGAAACCTTAGAGCATAATATAAATGTGAGTTGTCACTATTATTTTTATTACAAATATCTGCTTTTGATGCTTTCTTTTAAAATAGGATGTTAGTATAAAACTCAGATAAAGCAGACATAAAATGCAGGATACTGACCTCAAAGGAAGAAGTTAAATTTTCCAAGAATAATTTCTTGAGAGAGGCTATATGGAATAATGGAGAGATCAGGTTTTGAAGTTAGAAAGAGCTAGTTAAAGTCTGGCCTTTGATAAAAAATTAACTTTGTGGCCATCCCTTAACCTTCCCAGCTCCAGGACACTCAAGAAGACTGTAAATTATAGACAGGTTGACAGTTCACATATAATTTTCCATAATAGAAGTTTTTTTAAAAAATGAAATCTCAGGCCCATATATCCAAACAAACACAATTTTTAAAAGAAGCATTAATCCAAAGATGGCCTATACACTAGAAGCAGCATAAGTGATATGATAGAGGAAATGTGATAGAAATATGTGATATGATAGAGCAAAGGAGGTGGGTCAATCAGATAGTCCAAATGAAGGCTAAGAGGTAGATAGTCTGAGAGTTTCACTATTACATTCAAATTATCAAAAAGTGAAAATAAACCCTAGGGGAGGGTGACCAGAATATCCTATGTGGATTTTGAATACTCTCTGAAGAATATGGACCAGGATCCCATTGGATGAAAATGCATCACTGAGCTTCAGTTTCTACTGGCAGAGGAAATGCCCATATCAACAACACCACAGATCCAATGAGTATTGAAGTAATAATGGCCAACATTTCTATAGTGTTTTAAAATTTGCAAGCACAGTGCCTGGGACTGTCATAAGCACTTAATACATGCTCATTCATTCATTCATTTGTAGTAGGTTCTATTATGATATTAACCTAATTTAAGGTTAGGTTAATTAGCCTAAGATTTAAAGAGATTTACTCATATTCATACAGTTGGTATGAATTGAAAGACAATTTCAAACCCAAATATGCTGGCTTCAAGTCCAGCCATCTCTCTGACACACTAATAATGTATTTGTGGAAAGGACTTTCAATATTTTGATAATATGTGTAATGTTAGTAAAGTTCTATGTCATATGGAATCTACTATTTTTAGGAAGGGTCCTTTAATACCTTGGCAGAGTAGAAAGTAGAAATGCTTTGACATGATAGGAAAATGCATACCTGACATGAACATACTTTGTGGTCTGGATTAAGGTCTGGATTAAGCAGTAGAGAGGACTTGACCACACTTTTGCATCTCATCACTTAAAGAGAGGAAACATTTGACCCAATCTATCTTACTATTGATTTGATTGTATTTAGGTCCATTGAGTGGTATTGGCAAGATGAGACATAGTCCAGATAGAGAAACAAAGGAGGGCAATGTGGGGCTACAGCAGAGAAGAGAAGATATGGTTTTGTGTCATTTTGTGACATGGGAATCTCTACATTTTCATTTTTTAGGGGGAAGACACGGGAGATTATTCTCCACCTTAAAGTAGCTACCATCTACTTTGGATTATTTGTAAGACTTAACTCTATAACTAAAAATGAAAAAGAATTTTATTAGGTGAAAGGATAATACCTGGTAATCCTATTAAAAATCATATGTTTTATCAATGAGGTTCCTATAAAAATATAATGAAAAATATTCCTTAATGGCAGAGAGGTGGCGGATTACTAGAATAGAAAAGTGTGTACGTTATCAGGCAAGGTCCCTATATTGGATTTATATATATATGTGTGTGTGTGTGTGTGAGTGTGTGTGTATACATATATATATATGTGTGTATATGTAGGCAGGTTTACATTGAAAAAAGTAATGGCTTTGAAGTAAGGAACAGAATTCAAATCCTTCTTGGGACCCTTTCTATTCATATGGCCTTGGTCAAGTCACTTAACCTGTGTAAGCTCCATTTTCTTAATCTGTGAAATGAGAGGGTTGAACACAAACACTTCTAAGGTCACTTCTAGTTCTAGAACTTATGATCTTATGATCATATGGGTTCAATGTGAACTTATGATCACAGGGTTCAATCTGAAGGGAGATAGCTGGGAAATCACTTTGATGTAAAGGTATCAAGGCATATTTTTTAAAAGATTGTATGATTTAGAGCTGGAATTGTCTTTTCAAAAGCCTTCCTTACCTTTGCATTTTTAAAATTGTTGAAATGCTTCCTGATAGTATGTGCATAAGGCATATACCAGAGAGTACAAAACCCAACATAAAATCTCATTTCATTACTAAAAATAAGTTATATTTGAATAGCATTTTCATCCCGAGATTTTAAGTACCTTACACTTTCCAGTAATTATGAGAGTAGCAAGTAGAGGAGAGGTACCTCCATGTCACTCAGTAGCTGAGATGTTATGTACAAATCATATTTTTGCAAAGCAAATTGTACTTCTGTACTCCAGGGAACAGAAGAAACCTGGCTCTATATTCATGCATGAATGTTTGCTCACAGTAGGACATTATATATTGTTACCACTGAGAGGGAAAAACTGAACTACATTTTTAAAAAATCAGAATTTGAAACAAAAAGAAATCTTAGAGGTCATCAAGTCCACCCCCCTCATTTTATAGATGAAAAAGCTGAGTCCCAGAGAGGTAAAGTGAGGTCTAAAAATTGAAAATGAAAGTCTAAAAGTTTAGCAAATGTATTAGCTCTTCCTGCAGCAACTAGTGGATATATGGAAAAGGCAATGATCCCCAAGGTAGCAGAGCTAGGATGATTCAAATCCATACTCTCTGGGCTGGAATGCATAGGTTTACGGAGGTAGAGGTCACCTTACATATCATCTACTCCAACTCCTGAATTTTACAAGGACAGGAAGTGAACCTGACAGAGCTGACTCTATTGTGGTCATATAATTAGTGCCAGAGATGTGATGGGTGAATACCCAGTCCTTGAGGCTTGTGAAATATTACCATGATTGGTTGTGATCCAATATGTGGATCTCGGTGAGCTTGTTTCCAGGCATGCATGATAGAGGACTTCTTCCATAGACTTCTGAGCATTTGCAAGACACCTTCTGTTTCCTGTGGGTACACTGTATGGTGAAGAAAAACCTTTTCATTGGCTGCTAAGTTAGAACTAAGTATGTATACAAAAGCCAATGATCTCTCAATTTCTCATCAGTGAGGAGGATTGCTATGAGCTCCTAGGTAGGAGAGAGGTTAAAAAAAAAGGCCAAGGTTTCCCACTGCATCTGGGGCCATCTCTAGTTGTCCTGACCTATGTCTTGCCTCTGGTCTCCTATGACTCTGGAGGAGAGAGTGAGGCTGATGACCTTGCACAGCTCTGTCTCACTTAAATCCAATTCACTTGCAAGTCAAGACATTACTCTCCTGATGTCATTGGTCCTTTTCAAGAACAAAGGATGAACAGCAACAACAAAAGAGAGAGGTGGTTATTCCTGTCTCCCACTGGGCCACCATATATATCTATATATCTATATATCTATATATAGAAATATAGATATATGAACAACTGGCACCTCTGTTTCTTTTGCCTTTTTTGTGTTAATTCATTCCTAGTTTTGAGTGAATGAGCATCTGGAAATGGGATCGACAAAGTCATGGCCTTTTGAGCTTTGAGAGGCTGGAAGAGTCAACAAAGTCAGTAGCAGAGGTCACCAGAGTTGCCAGAAGTAGCAACTGAGTCCTGTGAGGAGCCACACCAGAGGAGAGGCCTTCGTAACCCAGTGGAACAGACTTGTAAGCTGAGACACTGCATCCTGCAAAGAGTTAACCCAGGTGAGCAAGGGAACAAGTCATCCATCTTATCACCATGTCCCAAAAATCAACATGGTGGGGATTCTGAGAAGAAAGAAAAAAGACTCCCAGGGCTAGGAGTCCTAAGGTATCCCTCAGCTCCATATGTTTTCCATATGTGTGTATATACATATGTGTATATACATATGTACACACATACATACGCATATACACATATCCATATAATTTCGATATTTACACCTGACTACCTCTATGCTAAGTTTAGACCCACTCTACCCAGGAACTACATATATGGAGGGGAGAGTGCATTCTGTTTTTCTTGGGGGAGGGAGCTGGATTGTTTTGTAACTGTTGTTCTTGCTATACCTTCTCAGTAAATATTCTTTCCCAAAAGGCTAATTGATGATATTGGGGAGAGCACATTGGGGGAGAGCTTTTGAGTGACAGTGTTATAAATTCTAGTTATAGGGTTACCCAATGATAGAATACTGAAGCAAGGAGTAGTCAGCAACTCTCTGAGGACCTAACCTATTAGGACAAATGAAGACTGGAAGAATGAGTACAGAAGGTGTTAGAAAACTCTGCATGTATTGTCTCCCTCAATTAGATAATAAGTTCCTTGAGAGTAGGGACTGTCTCATTTTTCTATTCATATCTCCAGAGCTTAGCACATAATGAATAATTAATAAATGCTTTTTTATTCATTCATTCATTTATTTGTCATCTGAATAATTCAACTCCCCTCTTTCCTTTTCCTTTTATTATTACACTTTAGTCATTAGGGTTCTTTAAATTACATTTTTATTAAATTAATAATGCTCAGCAAATGTCAGTATACAAGGACAAAAAGAATTGTATATGACACTATGAAATTCTGTTAGTATAGGGTTTTTTAAGTCTACATAAAACTTGACAGGGTAGTAACACAATTACCCTGCCTGTGTCCCCTTCTGAACTTTTTTGTTCTCTTCTGAGTATTTAAAAATGTTTTGTTGTTCTTTTCTTCCTCTTTTTCCTTTTTGTTGTGGTATTATTTCATTCGGTTACATGTACTTCTCTTCGTGTCTCCTAGAGCCTTTAGCTTTCTTAATGCTAGAATCCATTCCGAAGTATCATAATCTTAGGATAGCATCAAACCTACCCCAGCAGAATTTTGTGACTTAATTTGATTCACAAAATTAAAAGGCTTCAAGCTTTCTTCTCAACTAAATGAAGATGTACTAAATGTTGTCCTCCCCCCTAAGAGAGTGTTCACTCAGTAAGAATTTGCTTAAAAACTTTCAAAAAGGATATGGCTCAACCAATGAGGAAGGAATGAGCAACCACAGAACAAAGCCCACCATGCTATCTCACGTTTTTATAAAAAGCAGGTCCAAAAGGCCAATTAGAGTAAAAATTATTTTGATTTTTTCAGCTGGATGGTAGTGGGAATGATTCAGACTCTTTAACATGCACATCTGTGGGGTCCCTAAGGATTTTCTGGCTCCTTTTGATTTCTGCACATCAGCTAAAACAAATGCCAAGTGAGAATTTTAAAACCAAAATCTGATGTGAGTTTATCTTCCTCGGGACTCTAAGCTATTAAACCAACAAACTATTTAAAATCTCAAATTATTTCATATTTAAGAAGAGAGTTTGACAGAGGTACTGTCTTTGTAATATATAGTATTGGGTAGCATCATGGCATTAGGAACTAAACTGTCAGCTAACCTTGCTTTGGCTCTTCACTCAGACACTGATTTGCTGTATGACCTTGAGCAAATCACCTGGTCTCTCTGGGACTTAATTTGCTCATCTATGAAATGACTAGATGATCTCAAAAGTTCCCTTTGGAGCTAAAATTCTATGGAAAGTTGCTGCTGCATGTGACAAGCAGAGTTACATTCCCTCACATGCATATAGATATCAATGATTTATCCCATGGGCATCTCAAATGCAACATCTCCAAAACAGAACTCATTATCTTTTTCCTGAAAACTTTCCACTCTTCTTAACTTCACTATTTCACAGAATAAAAAAATTTTGAGAATTGGAAGAGACCTCAGCCACCAACTGGTCCAGTCCTACCAAAAAAAAGAAAAAAAAAAGGAGGTAGGGGAGGGGAGAGATCTTAACACACCCAATCTAGCCTCTTATTGAAGCTGTCCAAGAAAAGGGAATACCACAGCTCTTGAGGTTACCCATCACATTCTTGGACAATTGTGTTACCAAATTTTCCCTGATATCAAACCAAAATTTGCCTCTATAACCTCCACCAATTATGCCTGATCTATTCTCTGAGTCCTAACAGAATAAATTTAATCATTTCTCCCTATAAATACTTAAAAACATCTCTCATTGTAACCTTTGAGTATTCTCTTCTCTGGGCTAATCCCCAGTTCCTTCAGCTGATCCTTCTAAGTCATGAATTCAAAGCCCTTTCCCACCTCATATAGACATTCCCCAACTTATCAATATTCTTCTTAAACTCTAGTTCCCAGAACTGAACATAATACTCTAGACGATATTTGATAAGGGCAGAGTATGGTGGGACCATCACCTCCTTGTTTCTAGAAGCTACGCCTGTTTCAGTGTTTGGGGCTGCGCCATCACACTGCTGACTCATATTGAGCTTACAGTTAACAAAAAACTTCTTTTGAGAGCACCGCTTTCCGTCCAGTCACTCAGGTTCACAATCCCAAAGCCATTCTCCACTCTTCCCTTTCCATTACCCTTAACAAGCAATCAGTTACCATGTTTTGTCAATTCCCTGGCCAAAACTTATCTCTCATATCTGTCCCCTCTTTCTACTTTCATAGCCCTAGTTCAAGTATTTATCATCTCTCACCTTAACTATTGAAGTAATTTCTAACTGGTCTCCTAGGCTACAATATCACCCCTCTTCAATCCTTCCCTTCACACAGCTGCAAAATGAATATGCCTGACTACATCCCTCCCTCCCTCAAGAAGCTTCCGTGGCTCCCTTTCGCTTATAGGATAAAATACAAACACTTCTCTTTGGATTTTAAACCTCTCACAATATAGCTCCAGCTTATATTTCCAGGCTTATTAGCCATTACAGGTAATGTTCAAGTCTAATGTTCTAGTCCAAGGGTAGGGAGGCCTCCTAGGTCCTTGGGTGCAGCCTTTTGACTGAGTCCAAGTTTTATGGAACAAATCCTTTTATTAAGGAGATTTATTCTGTGAAGTTTGGATTCAGTCAAAGGGCTGCACTTGAGGACCTAGAGGGCCACATGTGGCCTCAAGGCCACACGGTTAGCCATCACTGTTCTAGTCAAACAGGGGAATATGAATAGCAAATGTATCTGTTATGGACAGAAACTCTGAAGGTCTTCCCCTCCCAGATTGATTCTTTGGAGCAGCAAACTAGGCCATCTTTTGCCTCAATACTTACGTAGCTTTAAATCACTGAATAAGTGTTGCCTCAAACAAACTGAAACCTAGGAAAGACCTTACCTTAAAAGAGCCAAGGTCTCCCACTGCGTCCGGGGCCATCTCTAGTTGTCCTGACCTATGTTTTGCCTCTGGACTCCTATAATTCTGGAGGAGAGAGTGAGGCTGATGACTTTGCACAGCTCTGCCTCACTTCAATCCAATTCATTTGCAAGTAAGACATCACTCTCCTGATGTCACTGGTCATCTTCAAGAAAGGACAAACAACAACAAGAAGAATAGTGTGGTGTTCTTCATACAAACATTCCATTTTCTTGTCTCCAAACTTTTGTCTCTCACGCCTGGAATGTGCTTACTCCTCACCATTGACTCTGACAGCTGTTATACATTGAAAAGTTTTCGTTGGCTGAGCGTAGGTTCCTAATTTAAAATACAGCTTGATTGTTCAAATAAAATCCTAATGACTAAGGGCAAATTAAAGAAGATACTTGAATGATCTAGATAATGAAAAATAGCAAGATTTTAGACTCACTCTTCTCTGCCACTCCAGGGTTCCAGGGGTATGCCTGAGGGACAGAGGGGTGGCTCACCCTAATGTTATTGCCTAGAGTCCCACATCAGCTCATTAAGAGCAGGGGATCTCTTTTGTCTTTTCTTTTATTCCCAACACTTTTCACCACCCCTGGAATATAGTAGGTACTAAATCAATATTTGTGGATTGGTTGGTGAATACTCCAGTTCCACTCTTAACCACTAGTAATTAGTACCACAATTCAACCAATTAACATCAGCTTTCGAAAAGAGATTTTACAAAAGAATATTTATTGGGAAGGGATGGCAAGAAGGAAACTATAAACATTCTGCCCCCCCCAACAGCTATGGGGCACAATTTCTTATACCACCTCCAAGTATGAAAAGGGTGAGCTCGAAACCTAAAGTGTTTCTTACATAGCTTTCATCCTACCCAGTTCACTTCCAAATGTGCCATAACTGATAGATGGATGAGTCATGTCTCTGCTGCTGCTAGACTGGGTCAGGCAAGTTACTCAGGACTTTGCTCATTAGCATCTTGCTTACTGAAAATCCATGCCCAGGCTTCATCTTCCAGAATTCTAGTAGCTCTTTCTCCTGACCTTTCAAAGTTCACAAGGCCATAGCCATCTCCAGCATCCTTCACCTAAAGAATGGGCACAACAGAGAAAGAAGCAGTTGCCAGACCACATACCCATGAGCTTCAGAGCCTCATTGGGTAGATAAAAGCCAGAGGCTTCTTTCCTCACCAAGTCTTTGGCTCTTCCATTGAACATGCCCAGTCAAGAAATGAAGACCAGTCTTACTTTGGCTGTTTATTGCCTTTTGAATGTACACCAGTACTGATTATACGCTCCTTCTCTTTGTCACATGGCTAGCAGACCAGAATCAGTCACAAAATGCCTACCACGATCCAGATCAGAGAGCAGGGCACTTCCATTACACATTATCATGCCTTTCTGGAAGAAGGCTCTTCAGCCTCTTCCCGTGTAGGGATACATCAACTGAGCACACTGTGCATGCTCACCAGCCTCCCACTACTGAATGAATGCATGAATGAATGAAAAACAGTTATTAAGCATTGTATATGAAGCATTATGGTAAGCTCTGGGGATACAAAGAGAAAAAGAAGTCTGTTTCTGTTTTCAAGGAATTTATGTTTATACTGAAGGAGACAATACACAGAAGAGAATTCAGCTCTAGGGTGGATGAAAAAGTCCCCAAGTCCTAAAAGTATTGTTTGCTGCTTCTGTTTGTCCTTCCTCCTCAAAGAGGATCGTGGTATCTGGGAAGTGATGCCCTGACTTGCAAGTGAATTGGATTTAAGTGAGGGAGGGCTATGCAAAATCACCAGTCTCACTTTCTCTTCTGGAGCCTTCTGGGTCCAGTGGCTGGATACAGGTCAGGATGACTGGAGATGTCCCCCCCAACACAAGAATATATCAAAAGGATGGATGACAAGGTGCAAAAGTTCTCAATGTGCATCATTGAGACATACAGTGGTTCCTAGATGTCTAGAGGACATAGTTTCAAAGCAAATGGTAAGGCCCAAGAAGGTTTCTCTTAGAAGCACAACAAAAGCTGAACCTTGAGGCAGCACTTTTCAGTAAGACATCTAACTGTTTAAGGTTATTAATAGTCTAATCACTCTCCTACCCTTTTATTAATGATGCCTCACTAATAGGTAGGGCAATGCTATTTTCAGATGCGAAATCCAGAGCAAAGGTCACATCAAGAAAGGAATGGAAGTTTCCATTTAATGTTAAACAAGAATAATAACTGAAACAACATTCTCTGATTCCAAGGTCAGGACTTCTGCTAACAGATTATATAACACTTAGTAACTCAGAGCATGAATGATGTAGTAGAAAGAGCCCTGAAGCTTGAGTCTAAAAACTCTATGTATAAAATCCCAGCTCTGTCCTGAAGGAGCTTACATTCTAATGGGGGAAGAGTCAACACATAAGGGGAAACTGGAAAGCAGAGGTGGGGGAGGAGGACACCCAAGGGGTATCATAGGAAGTGGGGTGGAGGTCTGAACCTCAGCAAGATAAGGCAAACAGCTCACTTATCAGAGCCAGAAGAGGCAGCACTACAATCCAAGTTTCACATGGGATAGAGATGGCTGGAGAGTGGGATAGGAATGTTGTGTACTTGGAACATCAAGTAAGTCAGTTGTTCTGGAATGTAAAGTGTGTATAGGGTGGGAACATAGAATCCAACCTACTTGAATGGATAGGTTGAAGCCTGACTGGGAAGGGCTTTAAACACTAAACCAAAGAGGTTATTTTAATTTTATCCTAGAGGCAATGGGCAAACCCTAGGCTCCATGACTCCAAATCCAGGGCTCTTTGCCTTTCATTAAGCTACCTGTCTGTGACTTGGCTGTGGAGTGAGGAAAATCTTGCAGGTACAACCCACCTCACAGGATTGTTGTGGGGAAAAGAGCCATCCATATAAATGTGAGCTATTATTCTTCCTTACTCAAGCCCTCCCCAGTTCACACTCAGAGTTGAAGTGGAATCGAACTTCTCTCCATCATAAATCCCCTGGAGCCACAGAGAGCTTCATCTGTTCCCCTTTCCTCCAAATGATTAAAGGGCTTGGCTAATTTTTTTTCCTAATAAAAAGTGTCTCATAATCTGATAACTATGAGTTATCAGAGAAACCTTAGCAGGGAGTGTCATCCATAATGTGGTCCTAAAAACCTCTCAATTACACCTGTCACTTGAAAGCAAAAAGTAAATTTTTTTTTGACATAGAGAACAAATTACACTAAATAAATAAGGACACCTGGGGAAACTAAAACTTTCAGCTGTGCTCTTGCAACTCCTCTTTTAAAAAAAAAACCTGTAATATCTTCCCTTAACCCTTTTCTCTTCTCTTCAAAGAAAGGAAAGTAGCTTAGGTGTCTCATAGGTATCAGATTTAGATATAGAAGGAACCACATAGGATCATAGATTTAGAGCTAGGATGGACCTTATAACTCATCTAGACCAACTCCCTTCAATTTACGTATAAGAAAAACTGAGGTCCAATGAGGCAGATGATTTGCCGAAGGGTACTTGGGTATTAAGTGACAAAGCCACAATCTGAACCCCAATACAGAGATCTTTCCATTGTATGACACTGGCCTCTTGATTTAGAATGCATCCCCCTAAAACAATTATGTTTATTGGACCCAAATGTTAATAGTCATAGAATTTAAAGCTGAAAGGATCTTTAGGATTCTCTAGTTCAGCCACTTCATTTTAGTGGTCAGGAATCTGAGACCCAGAGAGAGGAAGTGATTTGCCCATTGCCATATAGGTAAGTTAATATTAAATCTGGAATCCAAACTCATCTACTCTTAAAAGCCAAATCCATAGTCCATAGGATCACAGAATTAAATCTACAAGGGACCTTCCTAACACCCACAGCAGCTAGTGCTCACCTACCTAATCCACCTCCACTAGTCATTTCGTATCTATTTTGTCTATTACTATAGATGTACATATTGTCCCACCTCCATCCCCCAGAATGTAAGTTCTTTGAAGACAGGGCTCATTTCACTTTTGTCTTTGTATACTTAGCATCTAGCTCATAGTGCTTGGCACATAGTAGGCACTCAATGAATGTTTGTCAATTGATTGATTAACATTAGAGGTCATCTAATTCAAACACATCATTTTACAGATGAGAAAACAAAAACCAGAGAGATTAAGCAAATTTCCCAAGGTCACACAGGTAGTAAGACCACATAAAATAAAATCACAATAGTTAAGGTTAGTATTCAAACCTAGGTCCTCTGAATCCAAAGCCACTGCTCTTTTTACTCTATCCTTATGGTTGTATTTCAGTTTTTCACATGGAAGATCACATGGAAAAAGGTCAACAGGAAAGTTTTATTATAGAAAACCAATGTTATAAATGATTGGGAAAAGGAATAAAGCAATTCAGCCTTTATCATCTTTCTCAAGAAAATTTTATCTCTTTTTCTAACACTGATCTCAGCTTTAAACTCATTCTCTGAATGTAAGGAAATACCTTTTGTCTTACAACATGTGAGAAGAAGCACCTGGAGCCTTGAGGCACAGTTACTTGCTTAAGTCAAACATATTAATATTTCACTTAGAAATATTTTTTCCCCTGTTACACACCAATCTTGGAAAATGAAGATAACTCACATCACAGGATTACATGACTTCTGAACTCCACTAGGGCAAGGGGACCACAGACATATAAAAAATATGTGACATTTGATTGTCCATGGGGAAAAATAAAAAGCAGACCACTGTGTGACTGCACTTTAAGGGCAAATCACTTTCAAAATGAAAGTGACACCACCAATGAAGATGAAATTAAAGCAATTATTAGGAGCTATTTTGCCCAAGTATATATCAATAAATCTAACAATCTAAGTGAAATGGATAGATATTTACAAAAATATCAACTGCCCAGATTCACAGAGGTGGAAGTAAAATACTTAAATGACCCTGTCTTAGAAAAAGAAATTGAATAAGCCATTAATGAGCTCCCTAAAAAAAAATAAAAAAAAAAACAGCCCCAGGATCAGATGGATTCACAAGTGAATTCTATCAAACATTAAAAGAACAATTAATTCCAACACAATTTAGACTATTTTGAAAAATAGGAAAAGAAAGCATCCCACCAAATTCCTTTTACAATACAAATACAGTGCTGATACCTAAACCAGGAACAGCAAAAACAGTGGGGGCAAAAACTATAGACTAATTTCCCTAATGGCTATTGATGCAAAAATTTTAAATAAAATACTAGCAAGGAGATTACAGCAATATATCACAAGGATCATATACTATGACCATGGATGGGAGTTGGGGGTGAGGTATTCCCAGGGATGCAGGGCTAGTTCAATATTAGGAAAACTGTCTTCACAATTGATAATACTAATAACAAAACCAACAAAAATCATGTGATTATCTCTGTACATGCAGAAAAAGCTTTTGACAAAATACAACACTAGTAAAAACACTAGAAAGCACAGGAACAAATGGAGCTTTCCTTAAAATGATAAGTCATGTCTATCTAAAACCATCAGCAAGCATTATCTGTAAGAGGGATAAGTATCAGGAGTTAAGTAAGGATGCCCATTATCACCATTATTATTCAATATTGTACCAGAAATGCTAGCTATAGCAATAAGAGAAGAAGAAATTGAAAGAATTAGAATAAGGAATGAGGAAACAAAACTATCATTTTTTTGCAAATGATATAATGGTAGATTTTGAGAATCCTAAAGAATCAACTAAAAAAACTAGTTGAAATATAATTAACAACTTCAGCAAAATTATATAGGATATAAAATAAACCCACACAGATCATCAGCATTTCTATATCCAGCAGCAAGAGATAGAAAGAGAAATTATATTTAAAATAACTACAGACAATATAAAATACTTGGTATTCTACCTGCTGAGACAAACCCAGGAACTGTAAGAACACAATTACAAAATACTTTTCACACTAATAAAGTCAGGTCTAAACAACTGAGAAAATATTAACTGCTCATGGGTAGACTGAGCCAATATAACAAGAAAATGACAATTCTACCTAATTTACTTATTCAGTACCATACAAATCAAATTACTAAAAAATATTTTATAGGTCTAGAAAAAAAAGTAACAAAATTCATCTGGAAGAACCAAAGTTCAAGAATATTAATGGAATTAATAAAAATCAATGTGAAGGAAAGTGGCCTAGCAGTACCAGATCTTAAATTGAGCAGTTCGGCAGAAACTAGTTATAGACAAACATCTCACACCATATACCAAGATAAGGTCAAAATGGGTATGTGATTTACACATAAAGATTGATACAATAAGCAAATTAGAGGAGCATGGAATAGTTTTACCTGTCAGATCTATAGTTAAGGAAAGAATCTGTGACCAAACAAGAGACAGAGAACATTACAGGATGTAAAATGCATAATTTTGACTACATTAAATTTAAAAGGTTTTGCACAAACAAAGTCATTGCAATTGTGGTATATGATTGTAATGAAATACTACTATGCTATGAGAAATGATAAGCAGGCTGATTTCAGAAAAACCTGGAAAGACTTACACAAACTCATATAAAGTGAAGTGAGCAGAGTCAGGACAACATTGTACACCACATTGTACTGTATGATGATCAACTGTGAATGACTTAGCTATTCTCGGAAATACAATGATCCAAGACAATTCCAAAGGACTCATGGTGAAAAATGTTATCTACCTCCAGAGAAATGATAGTCTAAATGCAGATCAAAGCACACTATTTTTCACTTTATTTTTTTGAGTTTTTTTTCTTTTGTTCTGTTTCTTCTTTCACAACATGACTAATGTGTTTTACATGACAGTACATGTATAATCTATATCAAATTGCTTATTATTCTGGGGAGGGGAATGGTAAGGGAGGGAGGGAGAGAATTTAGAACTCAAAATATTTTTTAAAATGAATGTTAAAAATTGTCTTTACATGTAATTGGGAAAAAATAAAAAATTATTTTTTAAAGAAAAAAACACTTACTTTGTCACAGGCACTATGCTTTGCACCAAAGATACCCAAAAAATGGTCAAAAAAAGAAAAAAATTGCTACCCTCAGTCTAATTATGGAGACAACATGCAAACAACAATGTACAGACAAACCTTATACAGATAAATTGGAGATAATAAAAAAACTGGAAAGACAGGAAGGGCCCAGGTTTTGAAGGCCTTATAAGGAGAGAGAACATTCCAGACAAGGAGGGAGAGAATTATGAGGAAAAAATGACATGACATATGTGAAAATGAATGATAAAACACTACACAAATGTTACCTATTATCCAAGGTTCCCCAACAAGGTGTTTTATCCTTACACATAATAGCTGGATTGTATTCTGGAGGTCCTAACCTTAAAGAATATGGCAGTCAAGTGTCTCTCTCTGTCTTACTTGGTCTCTGTCTCTCTGTCTCGTCTATCTATCTATCCTTCTTAATGTTTTTATCGCTGTGTTTCTGTCTCTGTCACTATCTATCTCTGTTTCTCTATCTCAGTCTGTCTCTGTGTCTTTATTTCTATGTCTCTCTCTCAACTCAAGTCTAGTGTCCATTCTAGCGAAGTTCCAATGGCAAGGGTATCAGGTATAGGACAATGGTTTATTTAGTTTATTTAGTTCCTCTATCACAGAAAGTAATTAAAATGCAAAATATTCAAAAAACAAATACAAGAAATACAAAACATTGAATGTGCCCATTATACTTCCTACAGAAGGTTTAGAAGGCAGTTTTGTGGTAATTCTGTTATGTTGTTCATTTCAATTCTATTCTGTTGAACAGAATTTGAATTTATCTCCTATCTGTATTGTTTGACCTCACAAGGTTGAGGTCTTTTGAGCAGCCCAGAGGAAGGATTTTTTAGTCCTTTGGAGGCAGAATGATCCTAAAAGTGGAGCCATTCTCCTCTGAGAAGTTTCCTATTAAGGAAATCTTCCTGCTGGGAAGCCTGTACCTGACCCAGAAGCTTAGGAATTCAGTTTCATGAGGTTACTCTAAGGCTGGTAACATTCGTTTCTCAGAATCTTTAGTCACTGACCTGTACTCAAGGAAGGACACAGCAAGATGATAGAAAGCAGCCAGTTACTTGAGTTCCAATTTGAGTTCCAACTTTAGACCTACCTAGGCAAGTATATGTTCTTCCTGCCAGCTGATAGTGCCACCGAGTAAGGTGGATGGGTGGGTGGTAGCTTACAGACCACTGGCTAGAAGTCCAAGGGCAAAAATAAGCAGGGAAAAGAATTTCCCCCACCCAAAGAGAAAGGGCCCAAAAGAGAATGCATGGAGTCACTTCCATAGCTCTTGTAGACACCAAAGTAGCTGGTGGGGGGGGGGGGCGGAGGGGAAAGGGAGAATGTCCTCCAACAAGAATAGGGTCACAGCTATAGTTACTGGGGATCACTCCTAGGAGATCACCATGTTCTCCCAACAAGGTGCCAGTCCCCCATCAAGGGACCAGAGCACATGACCAAGTCCAAGGACACAAGATGCCCCAGTCCAGTAGGGGTTACTCTGTTCACTTCTGCTACCTAAACTTAAAATATTATTATTTATTTGAATGTTTGGTGCCATAGAAAGTGCTATGATAATAAAAAGTGACATCTCAATAGCCAACTAGCTGTCCCATCACATTTCAATTCAGGCTTAAGGCAAGAAATGACATTACTTCTGAAGGTAAGTTTTGTTTTTTCAGCAATCATCGGTTAATTTAGCAATGATTTTACATTTAAGCACCTGCTGGGAAATAGCCCAAAAATAGCAACTCCCTCTGAAAGGAGATATAACAATATTTTTTCCAAACATGAGAAGAGTGAAATAGATCATCACAGTTCAATTCAATTCTGTTCAATAAGCATTTATTGAGCACTTGCCATGGGCCAGGAACTGTACCACCCCATGGAAGTGCAAAGACAAAAAATGGGGAGGGACAGCTAGGTGGCTTAGGGGATAGAGCACCAGCCCTGGAGTCAGGAGGACCTGAGTTCAAATTCAACCTCAGACACTTGACACTTACTAGCTGTGTGACCCTGGGCAAGTCACTTAACCCCATTGCCTAGCAAAAAGAAAAAAAGAAAAAAAATTAAAACCATTCCTGCCATCAAAAAGCTGACATTTTAGATTTTAAAAGTTCATAGATAAGAAAACAGATGTCGCATTATTAAAAAAAAAAGCCTACAATGATGGGAGCAGGAAATGGAGCATGCCAATAACTGAGGGGTTGTTGAATAGAGAAGTGACATGGTCAGACTTGCTCTCTAGGAAGATTGAAAGGACAATGCAGATGTCCATTCCCACAAAGGTAGAGCACATGTTCCATGGGGTAACTCCTATTACACATGAATAAAAGTGGCATTGGTGTCAGTGGGAAAAAAGTGTAGATGTTGAAGCTGTTTTGGAGGGAGATACCATAAAACTTAGGAACTAGATGTGGTGAGGTAAGAGAGAAGGAAGAATGGGAAATGAATCCAGGTGATAGGGAGGATAGTGATGCTGCCACCAACAAAAATTGGGAGAAAAGCTAGGAGATGAAAATGACAAGTTAAGTTTTTGGTATGTTAAGTATGAGATACTCACAAGACATATAGGTAGAGACATCACTGAGACAGTTTGAATGCAACAATGGAACCAGGGGAGAGATTGGGACTAGATATTTAAGATGTTTACCTGACATTTTGTTTCTGCATTAATCCTTTGCTAGGCCCCACTGTATACTGTTCACCTTTTGCTGATCCTCAGTAATATACCTCTTTTCGGAAGCCACTAATTTCATGTTAAAATGGTACCAGATACTGCTTTCCTTCATATCATCTGAAGGATTATTTCTCCATCTCTCATCAGGAAACTCTAGGCCAGTACAAATCTTGCTGTAATAATGCTAACATGTTTAATTGCTTATAGTGGTGACAACAAAAAATGCCATTACACTGGTTTATGTTGGTTAGCAAATCATAAGCTATGACCTTTAAAAATTGGGGCCCAAATGATTTTTTAAAAACTTTTCTGACTTCTGTGTAGAAGTTATGATGTGATTGTTGGAGAGCCTAAAAGCAAGTTAAAAATCATAGGACCATAGTTTTAGAACTAAAAAGGATATTAAAGACTTTCTAGTCCAACCTCCTCATTTTTACAGATGAGGAAACTGAGGCACAGGCAAGGTGAAGTGATTGTCCAAGATAAAACAAATAACAAGTGGTGGAGTCAGCATTTGAATCCAGGTCATCTAGTTATCAAGGGTTAAGGCAAAAGTTGGCCCTAAATGAAGTTGTTCCCATCAAAACCTCAGAAATCTAATTGGCTTTGACCCAGCAATAGCACTTCTACGTCTATATCCCCAAAAGATCATAAAAACAGGAAAAGGACCCACATGTACAAAAATATTTATAGCAGTTTTTTTTTGTGGTGGCCAAGAACTGGAAATTGAGGGGATGCCCATCAACTGGGAAATGGCTGAACAAGTTGTGTTATATGAACATAATGGAATACTATTGTTCCATAAGAAATAATGAGCAGGCAGACTTCAGAAAAACCTGGAAAGACTTGTATGGACTGATGCTGAGTGAAGTGAGCAGAACCAGAAGAATATTGTACACAGTAACCACCACACTGTGCAATGACTGACTTTGATAGACTTGGCTCTTCTCAGCAATGCAAGGATCTAAGATAACTCCACAAGACTCATGATGGAAAATGCCATCCACATTCAGAGAAAGAACTATGGAGTCTGAAGGCAGATGGAAGCATATTATTTGCTCTCCTTTTCCTTTGTTATTTTGTTTTATTGCTTCATTCTCATAGTTCCTCCCATTAGTTCCAATGGGAGTTCTAATTATTATTCATGACTTAATGGGAAAATATGTTTAATATGAATGTACACACACAGCCTATATCAGATTGCACACCATGGTGGGGGTGGCAGTGAAGAGAGGGGGAGAAAATTTAAAACTCAAAATCTTATGGAAGTGAATGTTGAAAACTAAAAATAAATAATTAATTAATTAAAAAAAGAAAAGAAAGAAATCTAATTGGATCCCAGAGCATACATTCTGTGAAATTCAGGCATAACTTCAGTACCTAACACAATATCTGGCATAGACTAGGTACTTGGATAAATGCTCATTGAATTTTTACCTAGGAAATTAGCAAAGGTGACAAAACATGAGAGTAGTCCATTTCGGTGAAGTTGTAGAAAGACAGGAATACTATTGCATCATTGGTGCAGCTATGAATTAATATAATCATTCTGGAAAGCAATTTAAAATTATGCAAAAAACAGTGGCTAAAATATTTGAACCAAGAATTTCATTGCCAGAAATATTCCCCAAGAAGATCAAAGAGTGGGGAAAAGAAAAAACAGTTCCATATTCACCAGAGAATTTATAACATCACTTTTCATGGTAGAAAAAAAAATTGGAAACAAAGTAGATGTCTACTGACTGGGGACTTACTAAATAAATTATAGTACATGAATGTCATAGAATATTACTGTGCTGTAAGAAATGATTAATATGATGAATACAGAAAAGCATGGAAAGACTTATATGAACTGATGCAAAGTAAAATGAGTAGATCCTGGAATGACCATTACACTAGAAATGAATGAACAACCACTGCAAAACAACAAAAAATGAATGTTGCAAAATTATAAAGGACAAACTTGGTCCCAAAGGAAAGATACAATAAGATAATCTCCCCCCCCATACACTTCTTTGCAAAGGTGGCATGGGGGGTGGGGAGAGAAGGGTTGGAATCCACTGATGTGGAACATTGCATATAATGTCAATTTTTTTGATGTATTTCTCAATATTGCAGAAATTTTCTCTTCTTTTCTGTTTCTTTTTAAAAATTCCTTATTATAAGGAATGGCTCTTTGGAAGGGATATGCTTCCAAGCATGTGTAGAAAAATCTGGGCAATGTAAAAACAAAAGATATCAATAAAAAAATTTTTTTTAAAATAAATATATGTTGGGAGGTTGTAGCCAAGATGGCAGAGTAAAAGCAGTGACTTGCTTGAGCTCTCCCCCAAACCCCTCCAAATACTTGTAAAAAATGGCTCCAAAACAAATTCTAAAGGAACAGAACCCACAAACAGACAGAGTGAAACAAATTTCCAGACCAAAACAACCTGGAAGGTTGATTGGAAAGGTCTATCAAGCCAGAGGGGAAGAGGAATGCAGTTCAGCTTGGGTGCATAGGCAAAACAGGCCTAGGTGAAGCTAGAGCAGGCCTCACGGGACTGAATCACTGGCACCTGTGGTGGTTTCCAGACTTCTCAACCCACAAACACCAAAGACAACTTAGAAGGTCAATAGGAAAAGTCTGTGACTATGATGAGGGAGAAGCTAGTCCCAGCCCCAGTCCTCAGCACAGCCCCCCAGGTGGCAGTTGCTCCCTGAGCATAGACTGAGAGAAAATTGAATGTCTGATCAGAGGGAGATTGCAGGGATCTCTTTGCTTTTGCTAAGCCAGGATTCTCTTGCTTTGCCCATGCTTGGATCTGGATCACAGTTCTGGGTGGCGGTCCTTAGGCAAGGAGGAGCACTGGCCTGGTTGATCTTGTGGTGGTGGTGGAGAGGGAATCCTCCTCACAGTACCAAGGCAGAAAAGAGTGCTTGTGGTCACTCATAAACCAGAGCCCAGGCCAGGAAAGGAGTAAACACCTTGCCCTTGATCATACCACCTTGGAAGAACTGAAAACTTATAGGTCCCTAGAACTGTCTCTGAAAACAGCTGCACAAAACCCCCAAAGCTTGGGACAGTACATTCTCCACACTGGAAGCAGATCCCTACCTTAACAAAGAATTAAAAAGCCCAGTAATTGGTTGGGAAAATGAACAAACAGCAGGAAAAACCTTAGACTATAGAATCTTACTTTGGTTACAAAGAAGATCAAAACATACAACCAGAAGAAGACAACAAAGTCAAAGCTCCTACATCCAAAGCCTCCAAAAAAAAATATGAATTGGTCCCAGGCCATGGAAGAGCTCAAAAAGGATTTTGAGAAGCAAGTAAGAGAAGTAGAGGAAAAACTGGGAAGAGAAATGAGAATGATGCAAGAAAATCATGAAAAACAAGTCAAACGCTTGCTAAAGGAGACCCAAAAAAATACTGAAGAAAATAACACCTTAGAAAATAGCCTATCCCAAATGGCAAAAGAGGTCCAAAAAGCCAATGAGGAGAAGACTGCCTTCAAAAGCAGAATTGAACAAATGGAAAAGGAAGTCCAAAAGCTCACTGAAGAAAATACTTCCTTGGGGCAGCTAGGTGGTACAGTGAATACAGCACCGGCCCTGAAGTCAGGAGGACCTGAGTTCAAACCTGGCCTCAGACCAAGCACTTGATGTGTGCTAGCTGTGTGACCTTGGGCAAGTCACTTAACCTCAATTGCCTCACTAAAAAAAAAAAAAAAAGAAAAGAAAATATTTCCTTAAAAAGTAGAATGGAGCAATTGGAAGCTAGTGACTTTATGAGAAATCAAGACACTGTAAAACAAAACCAAAAGAATGAAAAAATAGAAAACAAGGTGAAATATCTCATTGGAAAAGCAACTGACCTGGAAAATAGCTCCAGGAGAGATAATTTAAAAATTGTTGGACTATCTTAAAGCCATGATCAAAAAAAAATCCTAGACATCATCTTTCAAGAAATTATCAAGGAAAACTACCCTGATAGTCTAGAACCACAGGGTAAAATAGAAGTTGAAAGAATCCACCGATCTCCTCCTGAAAGAGATCCCCAAAAGAAAACTCCTAGGAATATTGTAGTCAAATTCCAGAGTTCCCAGATCAAGGAGAAAATATTGCAAACAGCCAGAAAGAAACAATTCAAGTATTGTGGAAACACAATCAGGATAACACAAGATTTGGCAGCTTCTACATTAAGGGATAGCAGGGCTTGGAATATAATATTCCAGAGGGCAAAGGAGATAGGATTACAACCAAGAATCATCTACCCAGTAAAACTGAGTATAATACTTCAGGGGAAAAAATGGACATTCAGTGAAATAGAGGACTTTCAAGCATTCTTGCTAAAAAGACCAGAGGTGAATAGAAAATTTGACTTTCAAATACAAGACTCAAGAGAAACATGAAGAGATAAACAGAAAGAGAAATCATAAGGGACTTATTAAGGTTGAACTGTTTACATTCCTGCATGGAAAGATGATGTTTGTAACTCATGAGACCTTTGTCAGTATTAGGGTAGTTGGAGGGAAAAAATTATATTTATGTATGTATAGATAGATAGATAGATGAATAGAGGGCATAGGGTGAGTTGAAGATGAAGGGGTGATATCTGGAGAATTAAATTAAGGGGTGAGAGAGGATTATACTGTGAGAAAGAGAAAGGGAGAGCTAGAATGGGGTAAATTATTTCACATAAAACAGACAAGAAGGCTTTTTACAGTGGAGGGGAAGTGGGGGAAGTGAGAGGGAATGAGCAAATCTTATTCTCATCGGATTTGGCTTAAGGAGAGAATAACATACACACTCAATTGGGTATGGAAATCTATTTTACCCTACAGGAAAATAGGGGAGAAGGGGACAAGAGAGCAGGGGGATGATAGAGAAGAGGGAGACTTGGGGAGGAAGTAATCAGAAGCAAACACTTTTAAGGAGGGACAGGGTCAAAGGAGATAATAGAATAAATGGGATGGGGGATAGGATTAAGGGAAATATACTTAGTTTTTTACAACATGACTGCTATGGAAGTGTTTTGCATGACTACACATGTATAACTTGTATCGAGTTACTTGCCTTCTCAATGAAGGTCGGTAGTGAAGGAGGAAAGGAGAAAATTTGGAACCCAAAGTTTTAAAAATAAATGTTAAAAATTGTTTTCACATGCAACTGGGAAATAAGATATACAGGCAATGGGGTATAGAAATCTATCCTATCCTACAGGAAAATTGAAGGGGAAGGGGATAAGAGAAGGGGGGAAGAGACTGAAGGGAGGGCAGACTGGGGGAAGGGGTATTCAGAATGCACACCATGTTGGGGTGGGGGGGGACGAGATGGGGAGAAAATTTGGAACTCAAAATCTTGTGGAAGTGAATGTTGAAGACTAAAAATAAACAAATTAATAAAATCTGAAAAAATAAAAATAAATAATTCTAAGTCCTTGGGTGTGGCCTTTTGACTGAGTCCAACTTCTACAGAACAAATCCTTTTATTAAGGGGATTTGTTCTATGAGGTTTGGATTCAAAGGGCCACACTTGAGGACCTGGAGGGCCACAAGTGGCCTTGAGGCTGTAGGTTGCCCACCCTTGGCATGCTTTGATTCTTAACAGAGTACAGATTTACAAAAACATGAACATAATTCATCTTATGAAACAGAAGACATAATTTTGAAAAACCATGTGGGTATAGTAAATAGATTACTAGTTTTGGAGTCAGTAAGACCTGAGTTCAAATTTGGCTTTAGACCCTTAACAGCTTTTTGACCCTTGTCAAATCACTTCACTTTTAAGGAAATGACTCATCTGTAAAATAGGGAGTTGGCTAAGGTCTGTCCCTTCTAGCTCTAAATCTACAATCTTAAATTCTTATGATAAATATTTCCTTTATATCTTCCCTTAACAGTAAAAGAAACCGGTAAGAAAGATAATAAGGTGTTAATAAAGGGATGGTAGATGGGATGAGGTATTATGTGTGTTATTTTTTAATATATTCCTTTATACCTACTATATGAGATTTCTGTTATGGAAATAAGTCATCATTATCCTCTCATAGGATTCTTAAAGAATTAACATTCTTTATTCATATTAGTTTCCAAATGGAGAAAAATCCAGAAAACTTTTCCTTTCCTTTCAATATATTGTTATTCTATCTGAATATTTTTTCTCTCAAAATACATTACACAAATAATAACGTGGAACTGGTAAACTTGGCAATAACAAGTTTGAATCGATATTATTTCATGGTACAGGGATAGCAGTGGGATAGTGGATAAAATGCTAGCTTTGGAGATGAATGAATAAATAAATGAATGAATGAAAAGCATCAATTAAGCACTTAGGGTTAAGCAGTGGAAATAAAAATCCAAAAGCAAGACAGCCTCTGCCCACAAGAAACTTGCTTTTTAATAGGGGAAGACAACAAATATGAGAGGAATGGTGGCCAGGGAAGGGTGCATTAGTCTGGAAAGTCACAGGAATGGTGAGTGGGACCATAGGTAGTTGAATAACATACCTTTCCCAAGATCAATGGTTAGAGTAAGAGTAAGAAGGTATGAGGTGAAAAGGGGGTAGGAGGTTTTCATGCAGAAGCAAAGCAGATGCAAAGAAGATGGCCCAGTGGATGTATGAAATGTAAAGCATGATAGATGGTGAATTTTCTCTCTTGCTCAAGACAGCTCAGCCCAACAGTGGGCACTCCACTGCTGAGTGTATTAAATTTCCTTGGCCTTGGTCTCTAGAGATCTAGCACTCCAAAGGGTGCTACAGCAATACAGCTGGCAAAAAAAAATGGGGTGGAGCACACAGAACACGTGAAGGACACACAGCCAATACGGGTAAGCCCACATCTTCCCAACTGAGGCCAAATCTCTGTCCATATTGCTTCTTCCAATCAACATCCATAGTATAGCCCCCTGCCTCTCCCTCAATGCATCAGAATCTTTTTGTTGTTTTCCAAATCCAGTACAGTCTTTGGAGTTGGTTCTAAGCAGTCCTTCTGAGTGGCAGCTGCCATAGCTAGACACACTTTCCAATTGCTTGGATTACCAGCTCTGCCTTCCTTTAACTGAGTGTCTGGCACAGAATGTGCTTAAAAGCAGGCTCTCTACTTTTGACAGGTTGGGAGCTCAGGGAACTCAGGAAGTTTGAGCATGTAGGTAGTTTACATGTAACTCCAGGATATATCAACAACTTGTTAAATATTCCAATAGTCACTCTTCTCCCAGAGCCTTGTAGGTTTTCCTAGAACTGCATTGATTGCAAAAAGTTTCAAGGGACCCTAACAGCCACAAAAGATTGAGAAGGACCACCCAGAGCCACCAATGCTCTAAGGGGTTTCAAGGGCCTCTTGCAGGATTAAAATTACCCCCCTCCCTCAAAGTCCTGTAAATCTTCCACTAGGGCCTCCCAAACACTACCAAGAAATGAAAACCTTTCCCTTTCATCTGACAGGAATTTACACAGCACCAACAATGCCTGAACCTGGACCGGAAGAAAATATCCTTAATAGAAGATCCGACATTGTTGGTACTTGAAAAGTGAAAGAGCTCTTCTCAAAACAAAAAATCATTCTGGTCTGAATTCCCACATTCCTGGACCATCCCTGTTCTTTGGGAAATATAGTGAACACATGATATAAATCTGCTCACTCTGTTCCCACCAATTAGCATTGATCAAGTGCTGTGGTGAGAAGAAACATTGCTAAAGTGTTTCTGCTGGTGAATGAGTCATCTGGGATGAATGAATACTCGACTTGGGCTTGTTCTTTCGTAATGGGGCACACAAACAAACATCCTTGTATGACAGGGATCTTTCAACCACCTGGTTGAGCTGCTCAGAAAGGTTGAAAATTTTTCTAGTGTTAGTTAAAAAAGGGTAAACTCTTGGAAAAAGTGAGGCAAAAACACAAATTGGTACATTCCTTGTAAGGGTCATAAAGAATGCATTTTGGTAGAAATTTTACATGCCTTAGCTGCTCCAGTGCAGATCAGAAAAGGAATTCATTAATCGAAATTAAAGCTAGCATTGCTTCAACTGAGAAATTTACAAACATTGACACTGAATAGAAAGGAGAGTTTCTTTTAGCATGCTTCCAGGCAACAAGTGTCGACTTAATTGATGATTGATTATCAGACTATATAGTTCCCAACTCTTTGACTGAGAGCTTAATGTAGATAAGTTTTCTAACTTCAGCTCATTATAAGTTTTTGACTGTATGACTGACTACTATCTTCACATAACTTCAGTAAGGTCACCGGGTGACCTGAGCAAGCAGAGTTTTTCAGTATTTTCTTCTTAACAGACCCATGGAGAAGGGGAGGAGGATAAATGATTATTTTTCATAAAATTTAAACAGGTCTTTCTGGGTGAACAAATGAACAAGCAAAAAAGAAAATTGACAAAGAGGGAAATGGGGAAAACAAGTCTTCAGAACTCCTCAAGATGCCCATTTCATTGAGGTTTCTGCAAATTTCCACCTACAGGAGACAAATAGTCTTGCCCTAATTCCATAAAAGTCTAGATTTCATCGACAAGTTGTATGTAAAGATCCACTCCCCATATGAACAAAATGTAGTCTAAATAAATGAAGCAATAGCCCTGTAATTGTTTTGTTCAGGCATAATAAAGTTGCCGTGAGGGAAAATTGAAGACCTCTTCATGCAACTAGAAAGAATGTTATTTGAAATGGAGCTCATTACTTGATTTATATTTGGGGACAAGTATTGTTACTGTTGATCTGGTTTGTGATTTCATGGGGAACTTTCTCTGCTAATGTAAATTGGCACCTTTTCTACAACTTGTAGTCTTAGAGATGTGCCAGTATGTGTACACATCCATGTATATATGCATGTGTACACACACATATACAAATATGAACATGTATATTAATATACATATACATATACATGTATATGTATATTAATCAAGGTACTGCGGTGCAGTGGGCAAAGAACTGCCCTTGGAGCCAGGAGAGTCCTGATGCTAACACATATTGGCCATGTGACCCTGGGCAAGTCATTTAACCTCTTAGTGTTCTACATAACTAAGACCATAATTTGAAGAGAAAAGTGCTGACTTGCATTGGTAGAGAGAATTTCCTCATCTGGTAGATCCCTATACTAATAAAATTATAGGCATAATCTCTAGCCTCTTCTTGGCATCTTTTATCTTTTTAACATCACTTCACAATGACTCCCCTCTTCCTTTTACTCCAATAGAACTCTTCCTTGAATAAAAGTAATATCAGTTACAAAAACCAAATTAACATATTGGCCATATCTGACAACGTACGCTTCACTCTGCACCCATCATCCACCACCTCTCTGCTCATGGCAGACATGCCTCACTTGCGGTGTTCCAAAGTTGATTGGTCACTTAATTGATGAGAGTTGGGAAATCTTGCAATGGATAACCAAATTTCACCCCTTCTCCCCTGGCTTTCTAGCATTAGAGGCAGCAGCATTCCACTGTGGGAGGGACAAGGTGACTTTGGAGTTTCTGAAGTAAGAATCCAAGATCTCTAGGTGGTTTTCAAATCTGATGTCCCACATCTTGGCAAAGAGAAGCATGTGGTCTTCAAATATCCTCTATTACTGCAAGAGCGCCTAGTTCAATAAAAAAGGGAGAGGAAAAAAGGAAATGAGATAAAGAACCAACACAATAGTTCTACTTATAGACCAAACAACTTATCTTAAACCTTACTCTTGCTAGGGTTCGATGCCTAGGAAAAATGCTTTCTACTTGGTAGTCAGTGTTACAAACTAGGCCAGAGCACTTTATTTTGGCCCTTGGGAGATTAACCAACCGCTTGAATGCTGATTTAGTGCTCAAGGAACCAAGGTCTCTAAAAGGCATGTGCTTGTAGCTTGCTATACTCTAGTTAAAAAAAAGCAAAAAACAAAACAAAACAAAACAAAAACCTTCTTGCAGCAACACCAGTCAGCAGTAACTGTCCGTAGTATTTGAAGGGCAAAGATTATTTCTATTCTTTCCCAACCATACCTGTAAGGCCTAAACAAGTACGCTTTCCCAACTTATAGCCCGTTTTTCTTTTTGCTAAGGTTTCCAGGAATTGTGTAATATCTCCTGTTGGTTCTGCTGCAACCCCCTCAAAGTCTGTCACTTTGACCAGAAGTAACCTGCCTACCCCCTGTAGGTCCTATGGGAACATACATAGTTTATTGGGGGCAAGATATTTAATTGTTAAATAATACTGAAGAAAACAAATTAGTTAATGATCCTGAGTTTAGGTACACTCTCTTTTCCCTTGATGTAATTCAGCAGTAGGCTTCCCTGTTAGTAAGGAGAAGCCTAGTTAAAATCTCATTAAAGAGCCGTCCCGAAAGGACACATAATGTCCCAGGCTTAAAAGAAAGACTTAACATATTAATTGGCAGAACAAAGACTCCCAAAGCCTACAAACAATCTATTAGCCAGTTTGGAAAGATGCCGGCTTCAGCAGAGACAGACAGCATTTCCTCCTGCCTCAGATTGCCCAGTCCCTTCCTGCCAATTTCCCCCAGCCCACCCCCAACCCCTTTGCACCTGGACCCTGGCTTTTTGTGTTATAAGGAGGGTTATTTTGCCTAGGAGAGAGAGGAGGACTTTCATGACTTCAAACATGGACATTAGATCAAGTTTTTATCTTCTCACATAATCCTGTCTTTGATGTCACCAGACTGAAGCCTCTTGGAATAGAAAGGGAAAGCTGTGAAAAGAGGCCCAGTTAATTTATATGTTTAAGTGCCCCTGTTCTAACTCACCCTTGTAGCATTTTCATTGTTTTGTGCTTTGCATCCTAAAGGCAGGCTTACCCCAGGCAATTATGAATGGCCCCTCTGAACAAATAATTGAAAATCACAAGTTGTGGGGTTTGGTTAAACAATGTCAGGGTTGGAGGTGTGAGGTCATGCATATTCTCAAAGGCATTATTAAAGTTATAGTCACTTTTCTCCCCAGTCTCACCAGATCTGGAGTATTTGTCTTACGTTAGCTTTAATAGCAACTAATCAGGTAAGCTACATGTGCTAAATACTAAGCAATCTTGGCCAGCTACAATTTCTAAAGCAGCCCTAGATAATGTAGGGCTACTTGGCCTCCCAGGAACACAGGCAAATATCAAAATGTTCAAAAGGGAAAAGAGATTTTTAAAAACTTCATCATCTTATTTAAAAAAAAAAAAAAAGCACACATCTAAGAGTGTGTCCAATAGGAAAGGGGAGAGGTGGCCCTGAAGGGGCATTATTCAAAAAAGTATGGTCAGCTAGAAATTTCCAGGCTCCACTAATATGTATCACTCTCACTTTACCAGCCCACCCACTGACATCATCAAAACAACATCACATCGTAAACAGTGAGTGCTCAATAATTGTCTGCTTATGAGCTTATTTGAACACATTTGTATGTTCAAATCCTAGGGTAATATCTGATGCAGAAATGAATGAAACACTAATTATACAGTTCACAATTCAATAAAATTCAGCACAAGGTCTTTTTGGACCCCATGCAAAGATCTTTGTCACTGAAATACTAAAATCCAACAATTCAATTCAATTTAATAAACACGGGAGGCAGCAGAATGGACTGGAAAGCACAGCAGACTCAAGTCAGGAGGCCTGGGGTGACAATTACACACAGTCCTGTCACCCTGGGCAAGTCACTTAACTTGTTGCTTCCTCAGGTTCCCCATTTGTAAAATGGGGGTAATAATACAAGTGTATTATTTACTTCTTGCTGTGAGGATCAAATTAGGTAACTATAGATAGCATTTTGCTAACGTTAAAGTATTGCAGAAATGTCAGATATCATTATTTAGTCATTGGGAACCAAGGAGAATAAGAATCTTCTAGTTCTCTCCTTCTGCTAAGAAAGCAAGAGGAAAACAGGGAATTGCTTTGCCTAAGACAAATCAAACAAACAAAAATCCATTACTTAGAAATGCCCCCTAAGCAAGGATAACCAGATAGTTTCCAACCAAAATAAAACCATTTGAAGCAAAATGGTATTTGCAATATCCTCAAGTAGCGACTTTTGAAGCATTCTGTGACAACATTTGGACTGTCATTTCCACTTTAAAAAGAAATTCATGTTATACCATGAAAGAAAATTTTAGAGATTAAAAAAAAAAAAGAATCCTGACTGTTACTCTCTGGAAAGGGTCTGACCAATACTGAAACTAATGGGAGCATCATCTTATAATTCCTAAACACAAGACCAGGTTTTATTTAAAACTCGACTTGGACGTATGACAGCCAGAATGTCACCTTTTTTTCTCTAGTTGCTAAACACTAATTTAGTTTATCAACTTCTGCTCTTTCCTAATAGTGAGAAAATATATCCCACGGGTAACACTTGGGATGGAACTACTGTGTAATTTTAGGTATAACTGACTTCTCTGCATCTCTGTTTTTTTAGATGTCGAAAGGGTAGATTTTGTGAAGATAATATGAAATAAACGTAAGTGCTTTCGAAAATGTAAACAAGGTATGTAAATCATTATGACCTATGGTAACAAAAGAGAATTCTAATTCAACAACAAACAGAATTCAACAAACACTTATTAAGTGCCTAGTGCGTGTAGTGGGCATTGTGGTGGTTGTTGTTGTTGTTGCTGTTCTGTTGTTTTCATCATGTCCAACCCTTCCAGACCTTATTTAGGATTTTCTTGGCAAAGAAACTGGAGTGGTTGACCATTTCCCTCTCCAGCTCATTTTACAGATGAGGAAACTGAGGCAAACAGGGTTAAATGACTTGCCCAGCGTCACACTGCTAGTAAATGTCTGAGACCAGGTTTGAACTTAGGAAGATGAGTCTTCCTGACTCCAGGCTCAGCACTCTGTCCACTGACCTCAAAGAATTTCCAGTGTAGTAGGAGGCTATTTCCATATACACATGATATATGATACTACAAATTAACATATCAGTGCAATAGAGATGTGCAGAGCAAAGTACTGTAAGAGGTTTAAGGTGGGGAAAAGATTTGGTTTTAATATGATCCACACAAAGCTTGAGTGATGATACTAGGCAAAATGAAAACATTGTTTCCTAACAGAAAAAAAAAATCCACTTTAAGTGAAGGTGGCTTAAAGGTGATTAAAATAAGCGATTCAATGCTAAAATTAAAAAAACAAACATGATGATCACAATGGATTAATGACTTTAAAGATAACTGACTTCCCTGGGCCCTTTTTTTTTCTCCTTGGGTACTGCTTCACTTGCTGAGCTCCTCAGCTTTCATGGATTTAATTATCATCTCCATGTTGATGATTTTCAAATCTACTTATCCAGTCTTATCCTCTCTGCTGAGCTCCAGACTGACCTCTCCAACTGCCTTTCAGACATCTCAAACTGGACGTCCAGTTTTAAACTCAACATGTCCAAATCTGAACTCATTATATTACTCCCTAAACCACCCCTCCCTTCCAAACTTTGATATTACTGTTGAGTGCACTGCCTTCCTCCCAGGCCCCAGATTCAATCTAGGGTGTAATCCTCAATTCCTTACTGTCTCTCACTATTTCTTGCTCCCCATATCCAATCTGCTGCTAAGGCCAGGAGATTTCACCTTCCTCCCAACTCTCCCTCCACTTCCGTCTTCTGATATTGCCACCACCAAGGTACAGGCTTTCATCTCTTCATGTCAGGACTATTGCAATAGCCCACTGGTTGGTCTGCCTGCCACAAGTCTCTCTTCACTCCTGTCTGTCTCTCTTTACTCCTATCTATCCTCCATTTAGCTGCCAAAGTGATTTTCCTAAAGCATAGGTCTACCCATGTTACTCTGCTACTCGGTAAACTCCAGTTGCTTCCTATCACCTCCAGGCTCAAATATAAAAGCTTCTGTTTGGCATTCAAGGCTCTTCACAACCAACCAACCAACCTCCCATCTCTCCAGTCTTCTTACACTTCACACTCAATACCCTCCTCCCGAACTCTTCAATCCTCCTTGTTTTATCCTCCTTACTGTCCCTCAAACAAGACACTCCATCTCTTGGTTCCAGGAATTTTCTCTGGTTGTTCTCCATGCCTCGAATGCTCTCCTTCTTCATCTCTGCCTCCTGGCTTTTTTTAGCTTCCTTCAAATGTCAGTTAAAATCTCACCTTCTACAAGAAGCCTTTCCTAATGTCTCTTAATTCTAGTGCCTTATCTCTGTTGATTATTTCTTATTTATCCTGTTTATAGCTTGTTTGTGTGTGTATTTATCAAAACACATACACACACACACACACACATACATGTTATCTTCCCCATTTCTCTTGCACTTATTTGTTAACTCCTCTAGAGACTGTATTTTACCTTTCTTTTTTCCCCAGGACTTAGCACAGTGTGTGGCACATAATAGGTGCTTAATAAATGTTTATTGACTGACTTCATTAGAAGATTCTACATTAAGTATCATAAGTTACTATTTGTTTGGACTTTGGGTGACTTTAAGCAAACAAGAATGAAATCTCACTAAGGCCCAGGATCATGAATAACAAATTGAAGTGGAGTTTTTGTAAGTAATTGATTCATTTGAACATTGTAGACAGGCTTCTAACTAGATAATATGGGGAAAAACACACCTCCAAATGAAGGCTGGCTGGGTTAGGGAAGAGCCATGACAACTATCAGGCAGGTAGGTTGCTCAGTAAGTAAAGCACTGAACTTTGAATCAGGAAGACTTATCTTCATAAGTTCAAATCCAACCTCAGATACTTACTAGTTGTGTTACCCTAGGAAAGTCACTTAACCCTATTTGCCTCAATTCCTAATCTGTAAAATGATCTGGAAAAGGAAGTGGCAAACTGCTCCATTATCTCTGCCAAGAAAACCCCAAATAGGGGTACAGAGAGTCCGACAGGACTGAAAACAACTGAACAACAACAACAAAATGACAAATATCAGAAGACGTGGGGTGAATATTGATTCAACTATTTGTATGACCTTGGACAAGTCATTTGCTCTATCTGGGATTAAGTTTCCCCAATTATAAAATGATTAAAAAAAACTATTCTAAATTGACCATTAAGATGTGCTTTTAAATGTTTAACAACCTCTAGAGGATTGGAGTAGGCAAGAGGATAGAATATTTGCAAGACCCACTTTTAGATTTAATCTGCATTATTAACATTTTCCCTCTCACTTTCTAAAGTCTAGACAATCAACAAAACAATAAAATCAAGCCCTGATTTGTAGCTTTTGCCAATTTCTGAAGTGCAAATGTTCACACTTAAAAGTTTACAATCATCTGGGGCTTGTTCAGGCTCAATTCAGCATACCCTTGCTTCCAGCACTAAATTATAGAGCTTCAAAGGAGCTTTTGTAAATTAATATTTTTAATTTTTAATAATAACAAAAAGAGTAAGATGCAATTACTTTCCTGTATAGTTCACATTAATATAGCACTGAGGTGTACAAAGCACTTTGTGTGTTGTCTCATCTTGTGTAACTCACTGGAACCAAACATGCAATAAGATGTTCTTGTAGCTGTTCTCCATGGAACACACAACCCACATCCTTTTCACCCCATTCCATTTATAATCTTCTTGTGGCTATTAATTTTTAATTTCTGGAGACACATTCACTGTTTTCCTTGCCCTCTGGTGGGAGATAAATGTGATTTAGATGCCATTTAATGTATACTTGGGTTGATAGTTCTGATTGCATCTATTTCCCAAAAGAAAAATTGCTGGGTTCTACTTTCCTCTCCTTACCAGTCATAAAACAAATATTAAGCAGTGACAATAAACTAAGCACTTACTCCAGTGTGGCCGTTTTTAATTACACAAGAGCTGATAGGATACAGGTTATTCTGAAAATTCACACTGTGTACCCAAGTCAAGAGCATCCATATTCTCTGGGCCCTTGAGGCACAATGAAACTGGTACAAAATATCAACTACTGTTTCTTTACTCATATTTTTCTATCTCATAGCCTTTAAGTGACCTTTAGACTCAAATGGGCAGATGGGAATATAAAGGTTGCATAAGGTAATTTTCCCTGGACACTAGATTTAATATTGTCAATAAGAAGTGTTTATGAGAAAAATAAATGTTATGACTATGTTAGATTTAGGAAATTGTCTACTTTAAGGGGCATTTTCTTCAATGTTGGTGACTGGACAAAAACTTCAAACCCTTTTGGTTTTCTTAATGTAGCTAAATTATGTTTTAGTATGTCAGATGTTTTTTAACCAAGCAATTGACAAAGTTTTTTAAATGGTCTATGTTTGTGGATTAGACAGAGATATATTGGATAGATACATGGATTTGGAACTGGTTAAATGTCTGGATGCAAAGAATAATAATTAATGGACCAATGACAGCTCAGAGTGGGGGTCTTTAGTGAAGTACCTCAGAGATCTATTTTTAGTGTTGTGCTTTTAGATATTTTTATCAATCTCTGGGATAAAAGCATCAGATTGGTAGCATGCTTATCAAATTTGAAGGTGAAACATCTACCACCTTAGTTCCATACCTGCTTCCCTCTTTTCTGGACTATCCATTGTCCATATAGCTCCTTCAGTGATATTCCCAAAGGTTAGGCCTGACCATGTTACTTTGTTGCTTACCTTATTCCAGTGGCTTTCTGTTAATTCTAGGATTAGATACGAACTCCTCTGTTTGGTATTTAAAGCTCTTTACTGCCTTTCCAGAATTATTATCTATTGCTTCCCTATACACACTATGGTTAACCCAAATTGGCCTTCTTGCTAATCCTCACATACAACATACTCTATTGAGACAGTATGGTATAGTAGATCAGGCACTAGTTTTGGAGTCAGGAAGACCTGATTTCAAATCCCACCTCTGACACTTACTGTGTGACTCTGGGGAAGTCATTTAACTGCGCTATGCCTTGGTTTCTTCATCAATAAAATAAGAGGGAGGGGAACAGGTAGGTGGCGCAGTGGATAGAGCACTGGCTCTGAAGTCAGGAGGACCTGAGTTCAAATCTGGCCTCTGACCAAACACTTGACACTTACTAGCTGTGTGACCCTGGGCAAGTCACTTAACCCCAATAAGCCTAAAAATAAAAAATAAAATAAGAGAGTTGGATGTCATGGCCTATAAGGTCCTTTCCAGTCCTAAATCTATGATTCTTTCTCCATGCCCTTACATAGGTTGTCCCTTTTGCCTAAAATATACTCCCTTCTCACCTCTACCTCCTAAGATCTCCGGTTTCTTTCAAAATGGTTCAAAAGTTACTTGCTATAATAGACCTTTCCTGATACCTCCAAAAATTATATTTTATATATGTAAGCATATTACATGTTACATAAAGCATATATTTAAAATGTATATATGTTATGTCCCTCTATTGAGGGATTGTAAACGTTTGTCTTTGCATCCTCATCACCTACCGCAGTTCATGACAAATAGTCACCATTTATTAAATGCTTGTTGATTAATTGATAGCTAATATATTAGATAACAAAGTCTGGGTCGGGAAAAAAAAAGACATTTTGGGCAGCTAGGTGATGCAATGGATAGAGTGATGGGTTTGATGTCAGGAAGTCAAATCTGGCCTTAAACACTTACTGAATGTGTGACCCTAGGCAAGTCATTTAACGCTGTTTGCCTCAGTTTCCTTATCTATAAAATGAGTTGGAGAAGGAAATGACAAACCACTCCAGTATAAGAAAACCCAAATGGGGTCTCAAATTGTCAGACACGACTGAAAAACAATTGGCCAACAGCAATAAAAGACCTTCACTGGCAAAAATAATGAATGAATAGAATATGACGGAATTTAATAGTGATACATGTAAAAACCCTATGCTTAAATTAAAGATCTACTTCATAAATACAGGATAGGAAAGGCATTGTGTGCCAGAACAAGAAAACTCATATTTCTGCTTTACTAGACCTTCATTAGATTACATCTACATTTAGCTCTGGCCACCACATTTCAGAGAGTATGCTTACAAGTCCTGGCATGTCCAGAAGTGGGCAACCAGGATGATAACAGGACTGGATATCGGGCTTGTACAGATTTGTTGAAGGTACTGGGGTTTTCATACTGGAGAAAACTTGGAAAGGACATGATAATTGTCTTCAAGTATTTGAAGGGCTGCTGTCTAAATATAAAAGAGGCATTAGATTTGTTCTTTTCTTTTTCTTTTCTTTTTTTTTTTTTGGCCCTAAAGAGAATCAGAATCAGTGAAAGAAAATTGCAAAGTGATGAATTCAAGCTTGATATCAGAAAAAAAAATTTCTTAACAATTAGAGCAATGCCAAAGCCTAATACCTACAGTGAAAGTCAGTCCTATATCATTGGAGGTCTTCAAGAAAAAGTCTGGATGACTGTTTGGGTATGTTGTAGGAGGAATTCTTTTTTAGGTATCATTCAGAACTAGAGGGTCTTTGAGATCCCTTTCAACCCCAAAATTCCATGATTCATGAAGTATTCAAAAGCCTATGCTAGGAAAGAGGAATTTGACTTCTACTTGACCATAGAGGGCAGATGTAGGAGGATAGGGTGGAGGGACAGAGAGGTAGATTTTATTTTGGTATAAGGAAAAACTGCCTAACAATTTGTTGTTATTATTGAGTTGTTTCAGTCATATCCAACTCTTTGTGACCCCATTGTGGGGAGGGGGCGCTTATTGATAAAGATAGTAAAATAGTTTGCCATTTCCTTCTCCAGCTCATTTTACAGATGAGAAAACTGAGGCAAACAGGATTAAATGACTCACCCAGCCAGTAAGCGTCTGAGGCTAGATTTTAATTCAGTAAGATGAGTCTTCCTGACTCCAGGCCTGGCACTCTATCCACTGCATCACTTAGCTGTCCATTCTTAACAACCAGAGCTACCCAAAAGTGGAACGGACTGTCTCAAGAATTAGCAAATTTCCCTTTATTGAAGGTTTTTGAGCAAAGGCTAGACCACCACTTCATAAGCATTTTGTAGAAAGGGATTCTTGGTCAGGAACCAGTTAAAATAGACAGTCTTTGAGATTCCTTCCTGCTCTTAAATTTATGAATACATTCAGTTCCAGTTCCAGACACCCCTAAAAGAGGCTGGGAGATGTTGAAAATGTCTTCCTTGCTCAATTATTTAAATGAACTGAAGTACAAACAAGTAGATGTTATCGATATTCTTTAACAACACATTCTGCTCCTGGGCCCAGGAGGGCTCCACTCATCTCTGCACATGCTCCATGGAATGGCTCCTGCTACAATCCTGTTACAGGCTTAACAAAAATATTGGTTTGGATAGACAGAAAATTTAAATATGGCCTACATATCCTTAAGAAGAGAAGTTGCAGAATCCAGGAAAGTAGAATGAATGGACATTAAGATTGGATTTAATCCGTGTCTCAAGTTCACTTGACACCCATTATATCCATTTTTAATGCATGTTAACTTTATTGACTTATTAAATAACAAAAGTCGACTCTGATGATGAATGATGAATTTTTTTTTAATTGCAACAATTCTGGAAGACTGTCTACTAGGTTGAGATTTACATCCATGAATGACATCACAGATTTGAAATATTTAACCTTACTAGTATAATCCTTGTGCCTTAATACAAGGGGGCTGGATATGCTCTGGGGACCATTCAGTTCTCTAGCTTGCTGCTCCCACACAGATGACATGGGAACTTCAGTATCTAGCCCTACCCCCACTAAACTCAAGGGGAAATTGGCTTCCTTTACAAGTCTCACAAGGCTTAAAATATGAACTATTTTATTTACAAGCTAATGGAAAATAGAATGTACATGGGATACTTCTTCAATTCTCACTTATAGGTTGAGTTATCCAGGGTGGGGGGTGACTACTCCAGGTGCAGGGTACTCAGTGGTCCATCACTCCTAAAACTATAGCTCGTAAGCCCCCACTGGTGTGTTTGTGTTTTCTTCAATCAGAGGACACAATTGATTCAAAGCAAAGGCAATTACTGAAATGAAACAGTAAGAATAATAGCAGCAAAACATCTGCCCTATAAATCTAGGGTACATTGTATACAAATAAACTCGTGGAATTAACAAATGGAGGTGCATATATGCAGAGAATACATTTCCTATGGTGCTGGGCCCTTAATGTCTTCACACTGCTCCCACTGACCTTGGTCTCACAGTCATTGCCAGATGCAGCCTCAGTGTTTGGTTATGGTCACTGCATTTTCCAGCTACAGGTCCTGTTGATATACTGTCCTAGGATACTGCTGCACACTTACAGAAAACAAACAAACAAACAAAAAAAATATATAACTCATACTCTAGACCATCAGGAATCTCATGGGACCTGCCATTTCCTGAGCTCTTCTATCTATATTCCCAGTGCTTTACATATAGTAAATTCTTCATAAAAAGCCTTTTTATTCATTCATTCATTCACTCTGCTCCATTGGATAAAGCCTTGTGCTTCTGCTGTAGGATGCCAATACTGACCAGGGGTGGGAGGTGGCTAGGAGGACAAAGAAATCGTCTGCTTTGCTACATCCTGCAGGAGACCCAAGGGAAAAGTTGAAAACTGACTTTTAGTAGCATCCTAAAGAGATGAGTTCTTCCTCTGTAACTGGTTCCCTTTTACCTGTAGTTGTGCCAGCCTGCCTTTGAAAGGCAGGAATAGATCAAGTCTTAGCTACTCACCTTCATATAATGAGCAGTATCCTGTAATATTATCAAACTCTTAACATGCTGTTTTCAGATTGTTTGGATAACTCCTTACCATGAGAACTCTTTAATTTGATCAGAGACCTCCGTGACTGACCTCCTTTTCAAAAGTGGTAGTACATACCAGTAAACAATTCTTTCCCTAGAGACCTGGATAGGTTCAGTGTTTTCCAATACAGCTTGGGGTAAATCTCCAGGAGCGGACTTCCTGACCCCCAACAACCCCAATGGATGCTCTCCTTTGCATCTTCCTTTGATTACAAAGTGTTGCTTATTTCCTGCAGCTCTTGCCTTCTGCAGCTCTCAGCAGGCTTCATTGGCCCCTGCTTTCCATCGTTGTTCACTGTTACAGTCCTCCACGTCTTGAAGCTCTCCCAGCAGGCGGTAATCATTCTGTCCTCTGCAGGTGTTTTCCTCCCCCAGCTCTCCTTCCTGAATCTTATTCCTTATTCGTGTTTTAGCAACTTCTCTCAGTTCCCAGCATGTGGTCAATTCACTACCAGCCTTACCCACTCTTCTCTGAAGTCCAGCCATTTGCTCAAGCTCCAATAGGTGGTGCTTATTACCTTCCTAGAACACCTGCTCTTGACTCTTCATGGGGTGTGCACACCTTCAATATCCTTGAGCCTTCTTTTTCTCACAATCTTCCCAGTCCCAGGCCTCACAAACATCAAAAGTGAATCCCCATCTCCAACCCCATGCAAATCCATGATAACTCATTACTTTTTATTTCCTCTTTCCATCAGTGCCTGGGCCATGTGCCTCTTACTCATGTCAACACTTGCAACTTGATCCAGAACTTAGGGATTGGCAGGTGGCATGAGGGAGCAACATTCATTCTCTCCTCAATCGTCCCTCCATCATTCATCTGCCTTCCCAGGGGCAGCTTGGTCAGGTTATTCACATTTCCAAGGCTTATGAAGTGAGCAGAAGCAGGAGAACAATTTATATTATAACATCAATATTGCAAGAATGAACAATTCTAAAAGAATTAATAACTTTGATCATTTAAATGATCAACCATAATTCCAGATGACTGTAGAAGAAGAATGCTACCTACTTCATGACAGAGAGAAGATGAACTAACATGCGGAATGAGAAACTCATATTTGGATGTGGCCAACATGAGGTTTGGTTTTGCTCTGCTTAAGATTCAAGGATGCTTTTCTCCCTCCCTCACGTCTTCCCTTCCTTCCTTCCTTCCTTCCTCTTTCTTCCTTCTTTTCTTTCTTTCTTTCTTCCTTTCTTTCTTTCTCTTTCTTTCTCTCCTTTTTTTCTCTTTTTCGCAGTGAGTAAAAGGAGGTAAGAGGGAAAAAATAAATACATAATAATTAGAGAAACTAAAATTTATTTAAAAAAAAAACATAAATGGGTAGGAAGAGAAGAAACAAGGGCTTTTCCTCTCCATACCTTAGAGAAGGAAATTATCAGTTACAGAACTTAGGTCTATGCATGTACATCTACCCTTATCCTCCAACACTCCCCCACTTCACCCTTCTCTCTGCTATGTGTGTTCCCAATCTCCTCCCTTCTGAGCCAGACTCTCATCTGCCATTGAGAAAATTCCACAGACTCCACCAGCAAACTTTGTCCCCTGTACTGCACCCCTGGGAGGGAGGGAAGAGAGAAACAGAGAGAAGGAGAGAGAGAGAGAGAGAGAGAGAGAGAGAGAGATCTATTTGAATATTTGAGTATGTAACTCATGTAAAGAAACAGTATGATAGAGCAGATAGGGAGACAACTTCAGAGTCAGGAACACTAGACATAAAAATCTTATCTGTGATACATACTGTGTGACCCTGAATTAGTCACTTAACTTCTCAGTGCCTGAGACAACTCTGAGACTATGAGTTGCAGAGCAGGGGCCAGCCTATATTGGTAAAGGAAATTTCCTCACTAGGAACCAATGAAGCCAATGAAATCACAGGTCTGGAAAAAAAATCTACATAGCTATTCACATAGGGTTATGTTGTGGCATTTGGCAGCTCACTGATTTGCAAAATGATTGCAATAACTTTGAAGGTAAACCAAATGGGCAGTGTCAATATAATTAGTATAATGCTTCCCTTCTTCAGAGATGTTCCATATTAAATGAATTTTATAGTTCTGATCATCCTGGGAGATCTCCAGGAGAAGAAAAAATGTATTAGTCTGCAACTGGTCAATTATTTTCTCTTTCCTCAAAGGAAACCCTTTCTGAAAACTTAAGGTAACTTCGGATGTTCTCATTCTACATTTCCTATTTTTCAAAAAGAGAAAAAGAGCTTTAAGGTCATTAAGACTATTTAAGTTCCACTGAGTTAAGGGAATTAGAGGTACAAAAAAGCAAAATTTTGACTTCAGAGGGGTTGGGCAAAAGAAATCTTATATATTAGAAGCTAAGTTCTTTGAGGTCAGGAACTATCTTCACTTCTGCATTTGTATCCCCTGGACTTAGCAGAGTTTTGAGGCATAGAGTAGGTATTTAATAAATGCTTGTTCATTCATTCATTCATTCATTCTTATGTCCAATTCAATATAGACTTTTTAAGTGTCCACTCTGTATAAGGTCCTTTGCTGGGCCCTGGAGATACAAAGACAAAACCAACAGTCCTTGCCCTACCCCCAGTTGCTTATTTTCTACAGTAAGGTACAACATGTGCTCAGATAAGTAAATACAAGGTAATTTTTGAAGGGAGAGAGTATTAACAACTGGAGGGATTGGGGAAGACTTCTTGAAAGAAGTATTGATTGAACTGTGAAGGAAGATACCATATCAAATCTTTAAAAAGATGATAGTTGTCTGATGTTAGTTATATCTCTAACAAGAAACACAATCTGTTGCTCAGGGCCTTCCATTAAAAAAGAATTTTGCCTGGTTTCTGCTAAAAATTTTCTTTTAAAAAATATTGAAAAGATATCTTTTTTTTCATTGCTTCCATTTCCAAATATATTCCATCCCATTTAACAAATAACTAAAAAGAGAAAAGAGGGTGGAAAGGTAGTTTCCCAAAAGTAACCAACAAAACTAATCAGCCAAGTCTGAGAATATATGCAATGATCCACATCAACAGTGCCCTACTTTTGCAAAGAAGGGAATAGAGAGTGCATTCTCTCATCTCTTCATCAATGATAAGCCTGGTCATTGTAATTACAGAGAGTTTAACTTTATTGGTTCTTGTTCTTTCTGTTTATACCATCATGTTCTTGTGTATGCTGTTTACCTGGTTCTGTTCACTTTGCTCTGCATCTGTTCATCTGTCTTCTCACACTTCTCTGAATTCATCATATTCATCATCTCTTAGAGCACAATATTATTCCATTACATTCTGTATCACAGTGTTCTTGCCAACAGCTTTCAAGGACCTGCCTCTATACACCTTCCTTACATTTTAACAGACATTATTTATTGAATCAGAGCATAGAGGGGTAAGTGCCACTGCTGATGTTATGCAGGTTTTTTCACAATGATAAATATATCCTTGGAGAACGATTACAAAAGGATTGTAAACTTTTCACAATGATAAATATATCCTTGGAGAATGATTACAAAAAGGATTGTAAACTGAATGACAGGGTGAAGTGGGGATGAAAAAACCCATAGTGGCTGGGTAAGAATCTGACAGTCCTCCTTCACCTTCCCTTGGCTGTCATTCATGATGGATGACAGTGTCAGGCAGGGTTTGACTCAACTGTAATGCTGAAATGCAATTAAACTTTTCTTGCTTCCTTTCTCCCCTTCATTAACATATAGATACATATACACATCTATAATTACTGCCCAGTATAGAATATGTACTATTTCCAGCAGAGGAAATCTTTTTTGGAGGGTGTCATTGCAAATGTTCCTCTACCAAGTTTTTCATGGAATGATTTATGCCTCAAAGTGATTTTTTTTTACCTCCATAGAGTAAAGAAACTGTAACTTCTGAAATAACTGAAGAGACACCAGAATAATCAAAAGGGTATTTGATATGAGTCAGGAGTTCAGAATCAGAATACTAGCTCTGATACTTTTTAGTTATGGGACCATGGAGTAGTCACTTAGGCCCTTAAAGCCTTAATTTGGTTATCTGTAAAATGGGTATTTGAACACTGTATGTTACTTACCTTGCCACATTGTGCAGAAATCACTATGGAAATGAGTTATTGTGATTATTGTTGATGAGATTATGTGAGGAAAGCAGAAACAAGAGCCATATTTGGTCACTGGCTATACAATTTCTAAATGCCATTCCCAACTGTGACATAAAGAAAATATGAAAGAGAAGAAATGTATATTATTTTTATTTAAAAATTTTATAATACCAAATCCTTATTAACATGCATATTACTGTGTAGAAATCTATATATGTACATGTGCAGATGTACATATGCATACAGTACACATATATGTATATCAGTGTATCTATAGATAGCTATAGAATCTGTATCTCTATTATCTATCTGTCTACCTATGGACTAACCTTATGGGTTGCCTGTCCAGCTGCATAGGTGGAATACCCATGCACTACCTTGTTACTTATGGAGAACTGAAGGAAAGCATTTAGCCTGTTTGGTCCCTATATATGGATCTTTCGGAAGATATGAACAAGAATAACAAAAGATAAAAAGGTGAGGTCAGGTAGATAGTTGAATGATAGAGGGAGTACCCACCTCTAGAAGATTTCACATCCACTGAAGTTGTGAAGTATTTAATGGACAAGCTTTCTGTGATGCATCATATGCTTTTTATTTTTCTCCAAGGATATACTCAGATCAGTTTAAACTTTTCTTGATGATTCATGTTCATCAACATAAGCATTAATCATCGTGTTAACTTTGGCTCCCCATCCCCTGTATTCATGGCTTAGGAGTTTAGAGTAATTTGAACATGTTATAGTATCAGCATTTCATATAATTTCATTTGCTATTTGGTGTGTGACCTATAGAAGAAATGGGTACAATCCAAGTAAAACTCAACTTTTTAGTTACCAATAGGAATGTCCTCTGCAGTTAAGCTCCTCTTACAAGCATATGTAGGTATCTCCCCCATCCAGTTCTCCACCCCTGATCTCTCCTCTATTCTCTGCCCTCTCTATCCTCTAAGTTGACTATGGACTTTCTCTTCTGTTTGTGCATAATTGATTATTAGCATACAAACTATGTTTCCCTACAGAAATCCACTTTGTCCTAAAACTTCTTCCCTCTTTTACTATACTCAGCTATTGTTCTGATGTGGTAAAAAGAGCCCTAGATTTGGAATTGGAGGAACAAGGTTCAAATCCAGGTTCAGCTGTTTACTTGCTTGGGTAAGTCACTTCCCTTCTCTGATCTTAATGTCCTCATTTATAAAGTGATAGTTGGCTTAAATGATCTCTCATGTATCTTCTTAGATAGATAGACTAACAGGCAGAGAGAGACAGAGAGACAGAGAGAGAGAGAGAGCACACATTTATTATGTGCTTATTGTATGTCAGGTACTGTACTAAGTGCTGAGGACACAAATACAAATAAACAAGATGGTCTCTACTTTCAAGGAGCTTACACTCTAATAGAAGACAAAACATAAAGGAGAGCTGGAAAAAAAGGGGGTGGAGTGGGGAGGCGGAGTGATTTAGGAGAGTAAATTGAACTGGGAGTGAAGTGCGCAGCATGGGTACGGTTCCTCCAGAAATAGGTATGCTAGAAAGGGACTTCACTCAGTGAGCCAGCTTCAGGGCAGAGTAATACAGAAAAGGGTCAGTCATCCTCCTGCTCCAAATCCTGCAATCCCTCTTTTATTGCTCTTGTTCTCTTTGCATTTCTCTGAGAGGTCCAACTCTTCCACAGAATAGGGTTTCCAACCAATCAGTAATCACTGCCTGTCTAGAAAATCCATAAGATTGAATTTCTCTAAATAGAACATTCTCTGGCAATTAGTAGTTTACTTATCTTTTGTATTGAATATTGCTTTCCCCTTGAAAACTTTCTTCTCCCTAGCATCCCTAACTTACTACTCAGCAGGGCTCAAGATAGTAATATTATCCCACTATATTAAACCTTTAGTGTGTTCCAGTTCCCAACCTAATCCTCATAAAATACTATAATATATTAACTTTTGTACTTTTTGAATTCTTATGTTTCTTTTCATACAATTCTTCTCAAAATTTTGCTATTGGGCTATCAGTTGTCGCTTTTTGCTTTTGCTAGTGTACCTGCCTTTAGTAGCTCTTTCTCTCCTTTCTCAGTCATCACTTCTGCTCCCAATCTTTCCTGGCTGGGAAAGCAAATATGTGAAGTTGTTAGAACTATGTATAAAATAAAAGTAAATAGTCTCTGAGTAAAAACTTTAAGGGCTTTCCTATGAGTAAAGCAAATAAGTTTTGGTTTATGGACTTCACTGCATCTATTTTGGCTGCAGAGGTACTCTTATGCTTTATTACAAATTGTTACAATTGCCAGATAAGTGGTATCTAGAAAGTGAGGTGTTAACTAGTATTATAAAATTCTAAATAAAATAAATTATGTCACTTAAGAAGCTGCCTCTCTCTTTTAATGTTGAATTCCTTGTGTGCATACTACTAGCAGAGTGTAACTCTCTGTTGGTTATCTCCCATTTATCCTGTACATATCTTCTCTGTACATAGCTGTTTGCATGTGGCCAAGGAACTATGCATTTGCCATTATTTGTGTGCCTAGTGCTTAGCAGTGCCTGGCACAGAGCAGGTACTTGTTTGTTTTTCAAAGCAATCGTGGTTAAATGACAAGTCCAAGGTCCCGCAGCTAGTAAGTGTCAAGAGTCAAAGGCCAAATTTGAACTCAGGTCCTCCTGACTCCAGGGCCCATGCTCTTCATAATTATTTATTAACTGACTTTCTAGGACCTGCATTTCACTTCATGATACATGATCATTTCTTCAATAAAAAGTTTTCTCTCTTAAGAAATCATTTTCAGTTTCTCTTTTCTTGTACATAAAATTTTGCTCCACATACCCCCCCCCCCAAAAAAACTAGAAACTAAAGTAGATGTCCACTTATTGGGTAATGGCCAAGCAAATGCAATTATACGAGTGTTGTTGTTTGTCCTTCATTTTCAAAAGAGGACCAATGACCTCATGATGTTGAAGTCAGGATACAGTGTGTTCTCAGTCCAATACAAGTTTGCAAGGCTTTATTTCAGGTTGAGCAGAAGTAGTCTGTTGGAACATTTGGGATGGAGATGTCTCAGGATTTGGTTAGCTTGCTTTTCCTTTGTTCTTCTGTCATTCTGCTTTGGTCATGGAATACAGTGCCTTCTTTGATGCATGCACGCCATCCTGGGCAGTCCTGTGCCAGCATCTCTCATGTCGCACAATGGATACTCAAGTTCTTCAGGGAGACCTTGAGAGCATCCTTGTACCATTTCTGCTGATCTCCGTGGGAGTGCTTGCCTTGTTCGAGTTCTCCACAAAATGGTCTTTTAGGTAAACATGCATTTGGTATTTGGTCCTAGACAGCCCATTGGAGTGGCACTCTCTGCAGTAGAGTTTGAATGTATGGCGGGTGAGATTGAGAAAGGACCTCAGTGTCTGATATCTTGCCAGGTGATCTTCAGAATCTTCCTAAGACAATTCAAATGGAAAAGGTTCAGTTTTCTGGCATGGTACTGATAGATTGTCTAGGTTTCACAGGCATATGACAAAGCCCTCCAGTTCCAGCAGATTGAGGTCTGGGTGGGGAGTGAGGGGAAAGGAGGGTGAGGCAGGCAAGGGATCAAGAAAGGTGATGAGATTCATTGAGACCCACCTGCCTTGGGGGTGGAAGGAATTGAGGAAGTAAACAGCTGAAATTGTCAGAAATGTGAGGGGAAAAAGGAAAGAGGGCCCTACTTACATATGGTAGAGTACAGGGGGCTTAGAGTCAAGAAGAGCTGAGTATAGATCTGGCCTCGGACACTTAGCTGTGTGACCCTGGGCAAGCTGATTGAACTCTCTCAGTTTTCTCTCTGTGAAATGGGGATATAATAGCGCCTACTTCTCAGGGTTGTAAGAATCAAGTGAAATAATATTGACAAGCACGCTGTCATGTCCTACTCTTTGTGACGTCATTTGTGGTGTTCTTGGCAAAGATACCAGCGTGGCTTGCCACTTTCTTTTCCAGCTTGAGATGGAAACATTTAACAGATGAGGAAAGCGAGGCAACCAGGGTGAAGTGACTTGCCCAGGACCACAAGACTAGTGCCTGAGGCTGTATGAAGCTGAGTCTTCCTGACTCCAGGCCCAGTGCTTTAACCACTGCATTACCTAGCTGTTCCTGCAAGTCTTAAAGTACAATATAAATCCCAGCTGTTGTTACAGCAAAACTCCCCGGAGTCAGCCCTACAACCCCTGGGGACACAGGGGAAAGGTCAGAAATAGGGGAAATCTCTACTTTTAAAATGCTATGTCTCCAACAGTGACCAGCCCCGGGCCTCTCCTGCTTATTCCCTCAGACTAGCCAAAGGGAGAAGTACATCCTATAAGGAAATTGTGATGGGAGAGGGAGCAAGAATAAGAAAAGGGGAAATTGTACCCTGAAATTCCCGTCCTGATCCTCCACCCAGCTTTTATTTTCCACCACTCCTCTGGATGTGAAATTCAAAGCAGTTCATTGAGCTCCTCACTCAACATTCAGAGGAAAGATTTGGTACAGGAGAAAATTGAAACTCTTGGTTTCATATTATAAAGCTTTCAGATTCTTTGTGTGTCTCAATTATTCATGTTCTCTCTAGTCAAGAGTTCATTCTATTAAACTGTGGCTCAAAAGCAAAGCTACAGAAAACCAGAGACAAAAACACTTCTTTTTTTTTAAAGAGAAGACCATATTTCCCATCAGTGAAAGCCAATACCTTGGTCCTAAGGATGTTACATGAATGACTTGGTCCTAGGGGTGGCACTGTTATAGCTGAACTATTAAAAAAAGTTGATGGAATTACAAAGAAATAATTTCTCATTAGATTTAGCTGCATTCTATTCCTGAGTGACCACATCATCATAAAACATGATATAGGATTCACCTCTAAAAGCTCAGACCCATTAAGTCAGTGGTGGAGACTGCTGAAAGAAATAATTTTAAGTACATTAAACACTCTTAAACATATGACCCTCCCCCCAACCCTGCACACACACACATACACACACACACACACACACTCACACAGCACTTTAGGAAAGCATAATTAAAATGTAGACTATTTTGTGGTGTTACAAGGATTTTTTAAAAACTCATCAGCCTTTCAGCTACATTAGAATATTGCATACCACAAGTGTTTGACTTTATTCCACAGTAAGTATAAACCACTTATCTCTGCTTATAATGGCAAATCTCAGATGTGATGAAGGCATGCTTCAAATGATGAAGAAAATGTTAATGCTTGTAGTTTATGGGGAAATGGACTCTCTACTAATTGCTTCAAGAATTGAATGATTTGGTAGACCTCAGGAGAGGCTTCCTCTTGCTAATTTGCATACACTTGGCTCCTGCTACCTGGCTTACTATAAATTCCTTGATGATGATATGTGTGTGTATGTGTGTGTGTGTGCGTATCTATGTGTGTTTTCTGCATCAACCCCAGAAATTGGGAAGGAAGCAATGACTCTGGGGACCAGAAAGCTTCTCCTCTCTGTAGAAGCTGCCCGTTCTGATACATAGCCCTTAGCAAAGCAGGCTTCAAGTTTGATAAATGACCTGCATTTCAAACTGAACATTGTTATTTTTCCCCTCAAAAAAATTGTAATTGGATTAATTTTCACGGTGACTCAGGTGAGGCTAGTTAGTTAATGCTGCATCTCTGTGTCCCCTTGCATAGGTCCTATATTACACAAACAGACTGATTAAAAGAAGATGGGGAAAGTAAATATTTTAGTCTTCTTGCTCCTTTTCAAATGGCCATCCCCTGGCAAGCTAAAAAATCTGAAAGAACTTTTGGCCACTAAAAAACAAACAAACAAATAAACAAAAACAAACAAAAAGCATTTGGGTTGATTGGGTTGAACATGGTGTGACTTGCATCCAAGTGAAAAATAGGGTCTTGCTTAAGAGTGTCATGAGAGGTCAGCAATAAAGAAGAGAAAAAGAAATAGAACAAAGAGAATGAGAAAACAAAGAAAGAAGGATGAGTGAAATGTGGGAAAGGGTAAGAAGACAAGCAGAAAAGAGAGTGGGAAGAAGATGGGAAAGAAAGACAGAGAAAGTGGAGCATAGGAGAACATAAGAAAGAAGGAATAGTAGTAAAGGAAAGATACTAGAAATTATAGAAATGGAAGGGAAAAGGGGGAAAAATAAAAGAAAGAGTCAGAAAGGAAAAAAGGAAGTGGTATAAAAAGAATGGCATAGAATCAAGTAAAAGATGGTATTTGCAGCATTTGTTACCCAGAAAGAAGGTTTAAACTTCCTACATCTTTCTGCATTTTCCACATTCAGGTTCTTAACCAAGCCCGGGGGAAGTAAAACAGCCCTTTCAGGAACAGAATCAAATCTTGAAACAATGCCCCAAAGCAGCATCTCCTAGACATGCATGGGCACAATCATAAGTTAGGATTTTTCATTTATCTAGAATACACAACCATGACTTGGTGCAGGACAAAGGGTGGAGCAGTGTGTCAGAGAGAAAATTCATTTCAGAAATTAAAGTAAGAGGCACAAGGTTGGTTTTTGTTCCAGAGGATTAAAAAAAACACCTCTGTTAAATATGAATGTGAGGATGAATAAAATATAAGGTTATAAGCAAATCATCCCGTTTTCTTGAACCTTGATCACATAATGCAAGTTACATTTGTTATAGAAACATGAATGAAGATGGAATTCAAGATAAGATATTAATCATAATTAGAATGATGGTGACAGGTCTGCAGTTTCAAATTCTTAACAAGTAGTAAGAGTGCTTATTCATAATGAACCTCTTAATTCAGTCAATTCCTCATTAGAAGGACCCCCTTCTAATAAGTTCAATATAAAGTTGGTATAAGATGGTATTTGTATTTTCTCTCTTTTTATTTCCATTCCAGAGGCATATTATAGGCCAAATTAGATAAATCATTTAAAACATATAATTACTTGGATATATTCACATAGTAATTCCCTAAGCAATTGTGTTGTTCTAAGTTGTCAGTGTGCATATTAATTTATCATACTCGCTAACCTCTTATTCATTGATTTGTTACTAGCCATTGGAAAACCCTGTTAAGTAGCACATGCTGCCCTTCTCTGAAAGTTTGATTGTAGCTCAAATAGGGCAAATAGTGTTTTCCAATTAGAATCCTGCTGTTTGTCAGGACTTGACAATGTCTAATTACAGTCCTAAATGACTTAATATGTTTGACTGCATGATTATTTATAAATACATTTCAAGGGCTGCATAAAATTATTATTCTATAGTTTAAGCAGGAAAGGCCCATGCAAAAAGTAAAAAAACCAAAAAAACAAAAACAAAAACCTGTTGCTATCTTATATTTTCGGAAAGAAAAAGGATGGGTGTACTAGTCTTCATTTAAGCTAAATGAGAAAGACAAAAATTGCCTTTAAAAAGAAAAGAAAATGAATTTTAATATACCAAAATGGCAAGAGAATAGATGTTTAGACTTAAATTTTAGCATCCTCAGCCATTTGGAAGAATCAGTCTTCCCTTATTTCAAAATTTTCCAGTCCAGGAGTTTTAAAGAGGTCTACTGCTCCTGATGTGTAAGTTCCACAGTGATCAATTATTTTTCTGGTTCCCAGATCTCCTGAAATTCAACAATAATATGACATGTGTTGATTTCACAAAGGTGGCATGGAAGTAGTGATTTGAACAAGCCTAGATAATAAGATGCACACATGCTCTCTATTTTGTTACAAACCATATAGAATTATAAATTATCAAAATAGAATAGAAAAAAGGTATCTTAAATATCATACTACTCTTGAGAATGTAGATATAGCTTGAGTTTCTCTTTTATCTGATGATGTAACATACCTAATGCAATCCTACAGAATCAGTGCAATTTTCTGAACTGCTACAATCATAAAATTATAAAGTTGGAAAAGATTTCAGTATACATTGCCATGTATTTAGAAAAGGCAGTACCTGAATCATCCTGGGCAAATGATCACATAACATTTTCAGACTCCATGACATCCCCCTGCCTCTAGGAAATTTTGTATAAGACCTTGGCTTTAGAACTAGATGGAACCTTAGAGGTTTAATTGACTCATATTAAAAGGAAGTCTAGGGAAAGCATTTAAAGTGGTAGAATCAAGATTTGAACCCATCTCTGTGGCCTCCAAATCCAGCACCTTTTGCCACTGTACCATACAAGACAAATTAAATGTTTTCTAATTGTCATTATCAGATGATCCTTTATTATATCTAGTTTAAATCTTTAATTTAAAGCTTGATCTCCATTCATCTTTTTCACTACTCAAAGAAAACAGAGAGGTGGTTCCCCTTCTTTAAATAATAACCCACATATACTTAAAATCACATTAGTTATCCTTATCCTGAACTAAGAATCCTGGTTATTTTTATCTTTGATTGTAGATCCTATTTTGAAATCCCTTATCATCTCTCTGGCCTTCCTCTAGATTTTACTCAAGTAGAAAATGAGTTCCATCTGTCCAATTAATGATGGTGATATTAATAATAACAATAATAATACACATGTAGTACCTAAAGGTTTCCAAATTACTTTCCTTAAAACTACAATGTGAAACAAGTCACACCAGTGTTATTATTACCATGTTATAGATGAGAAAATATGCACAGAAAATTAAATCACTTCCTAGGGCCACATAATTCATAAATACCAGCACTACAATTCAGATCCAGGTCTTCTGATTGCAAGTCTTAAGTAGAACTTTCAAGATGAAAACCGTGTTGTAAAATTTGGGATTCTTTCCATTTTTTTTGCCATTTTTATTAAGTAGTAGGAAGATTTGCACTATGTAAAATAACTAACATTTATAACTGCTTTTTAGGTAGTCCAAACAAATATTATACCCAATTTTCATAAGAAGAAAACTAATTGACTTATCAATAGTCATGTAATTCCATTCAATAAACATTTATTAAGCTCATATTATATGCATGACACTGAACTAGATCATGGGAATGCAAATGTAACCGGAGGGGTTGGCTACTTTAGGCTTATGTCTGACAAGGTAGAATTTAAAAGTTCCCAAGTTGATAGTTCTGTCCTTGGAAGTATATTCATAAAACATATGAATGGCTTATAGCTGTGGTCCCAGTTTAAGAGTGAAAAGTGTCTAAAATGGACTCGAGGATTGGTGGAGTGGGATCCCAGTCCTGCACAAAGGAAGTTCACTCTCTCTTTCCCATGTGAATCCCAGAGCTAGGAGAGGATCAACCATGCGTATTTATGAGAAAGAATATTAAATCAATCAGACAAAGTCTTTAACAGAATAAAACAGGGATATGTTCTAGTCCTAATCAATTTAAGTAATGCATGGGGGTGGGGGGAAGTAAGGACCACCAATTTTTCTTGCCTGTTTTTCTCTTAACTCTAGCCACCTGAGTGAGAACTCAAGCTAAAAAGGAGGGGGGGAAAAGCAAAAAACACACAATCTATTACTTCCCATTTATCCCTTTAGTTTTTACCTCTAATGAAAGTCCGTTACAGGTTTAATTTGAGGAAAGAAAATGCAGATGTCACTGCCACCAGACACCACAGACATGATACTATTCCAAGTGTCAGGGACCTTATTGTCATATCCTTCATCTCTGCTCCTCAAGTCTTCTCTCCTCTACTAGTTTCTCTCCTCCTCTTTCTTCAAGAGATTCTCCAAATACTCCTACTGTAGGAGGATGACCTCACCCTCTAGTCCAGATCCTGAATTAGCTTCATTTCTTCCCATGATAGGTAGAAATACAACTCTAAGGGTATTAGTGCTCAAGCCAAGTCTTACCAGGGCTGTTAAATAAAAATGAAGGAGAGTTTGTCTTCAGGGAGCTTGTAATCTCATTGAGGAGGGGAGAGAGAGAAGAAGAAGCAAAGGGATATGACATATGCAAAGTTAAATATGATAGAAGCAATCCAAAGAACTAAAAGACAATTTGAGATCATTTTCATTTGGGGCCATCAAGGAAAGCTTCATGGAGGAGGAAGAACTTGAACTAGGCCTTGAAAGAAGAAGATTTCAGTAAGTGGAGTTAATGTATGTCCTTCATTTTCAAAGAGGACCAATGATATCACAGGATGATGTCTTGATTTATATGTGAATTAAACTGAAGTGAGTCAGAGTTGCACAAAGTCATCAGCCTCATTCCCTCTTCCAGAGTCATTGAAGTCCACTGAAGACAGAAATCAGAATGATTGGCAATGGTGATGCAGTAAAGAGGAGTAATGGATGGTGAAAGTCCCAGGCATGGAGAAGAGCTTATGGGAATTCACTGAGGTTAGATAATACTGAGGACGAGCTGATAAGCCAGTTTGGCTACAATATCAAGTCCTTGGAAGGAAGAAGTATGAAATAAGGCAGATCGTTTGGAGCTAGGTTATAAAGAACCTTAAATGCCAAACTAAGAAATTTTTATTTTATCCTGTAGGCAATAGGATGCCCCTAAACATTTTAGAACAGGTTTCCAATATGTTCATGAGGCTACTATTGGACCTGAACCCAGGTGTTCTGATTCTAAGTTTAGCACCCATTTTACTCTATGATAATGCTTCACAAAGCCCTGGCATGTATGCATACATACACAATTACTCACTACATATACATATGTATACTTTTGTTTTTGCGAGGTAATTGGGGTTAAGTGACTTGCCCAGAGTCACATAGCTAGTAAGTATTACGTGTCTGAGGCCAGATTTGAATTCAGGTCCTCCTGATTCCAAGGCCGGTGCTCTATCCACTGCACCACCTAATTGCCCCAACACATATGTATACTTACTAGCATACACACGTATACTTACTACATTATGCATATGTATGCACATAATTGTCATACTATATTATATACCTATATTATGTTACATATTATGTATCCAATATAATTATGTAATGACAAATTATTAATTATATAATTATAAATGTATGTGCAAATGATATAATTATAAATATGTATAGACTCATGTAATATGTATAATAGATATACATACACTTTAAATGTTCTCTTGTTTATTCACGTCGTCACAGTCTCTAAAACTAGAGTGATATGGAGAGGAAATTTAAGTATTCAGAGACCACTTACAAAGCTCTTCATTGCAGTGACAAATATTTAATTCAATATATCTTTAAAATGCTCCAAATTAGCCAGAAGGTGGTCCATAGCTTGTCATTTCATTCATCATTACGGCAGTCAAAAACAGTGGATTCACCATGTAGACATGACCTTATTCTAAGTTAGTTCCTTGGAAAGTATTATTAGTTCATTCCATTTAGTTGGTATGCAGTGCACCTGCAGTCCTACTAAAAGTCCAGGTCTTATCCCAGCTCCCCTGAAGTTCTTTCATCTAGCAGCTTATAGAAGTATGTTTCCTCCGTGTGGATTCTCTGATTATTTCCGTTTTAAAAACGAAGAAACTCAGAACCAGATGGGTCCATGATCACAAAATAAATAAGTTCACAGAGGCAAAATTTGAGCCCAAGCTTCCCCAACTATTCTTTCCAATACACTAATACTTCTACTATCTAACTCAGAGGGTTTTTGTGATAATCAAATAAGGAAATGTAAAGTACTTTACACGTTGCATAAATCTGAGTTGTTATGAACTATAAAGCACTTTATAAAAGTGAGCCATTGTTAATGTTAGGTATTATTTTTGTAAAATCATAGCATCAGAATGTTTTTTCCTGGTGTAAGGACCAATATTTATATTTGATTTGACATGAATTAAATGAGATTGTTTTACAGGTTCTTTTCTTCTCACAGAAGGTTAATTCTCAGTTTTCCATTTCACAGATGTTAACTCTTTATGGCTTCCTTAGGAACCACTCAGATTGAGTCTCCCCAACTTTGATATATAGCTCCCAGAAGCAGAGCTAGAAATGACAAGCAAGTTGGACTATAGTTTATGAGAAACCCAGAGTTTATAAATGTCTCAGGTATTTCCAATAAATTGGAGGTCACCACAAAGGATGTTAAGATAATAAATCTAGCTTCTAAGTATATTCTCCCTTTACCCAGAGGGGAGCCTCCTGGGAGCATTTGTCTCCAGTTCATTATCTTGTCTGCATTATTCAGCAGCTCTGTTCGTACTCAATGGGCTTCCAATGGCTTTTAACAGCTGCAGCAGCCTCCAATTTTTACTTAAGTTCTCCTTCTCTGTGAAATAATAATAGAACAAAAAAAAGTTGGAACTGACTGATACCTAAGAGCTACCCAAGTAATTAAACCCACGTCAAAATTGAGCACTTGCTTACTTATCACACATTAATTCCAGTAGTGCTAAATTTGTGATATTCTGGGTGCCAAAAGGCAAAGATTGAATTTGAATGCTAATGGAATGAAGCAAATTATTTAACGAGGTCATAAAAAAAACAAACCATATATATGTGTAAATGTGAACACATATATAGACATATGTGTGTGCATATGTGTTTGTGTTTCTCAAGGGTATCAGTACTAAACTGTTTCTTATTTAAGATTTCCCCCTCAAAGTAAGATTTCCTTTTGGAATTAGCAGATCATGGGATCACAGAGTTAGAGCTGGGAAAGTCAGAGCTTAAGCAGAGGTGGGGAAACTGCAGCCTCAAGACTACATGTAGCTGTCTAAGTCCTCAATTGAAGTCCTTTGACTGAATCCAAACTTCACAGAACAAATTACCTTAATAGAAGGATTTGTTCTGTAAAAGCTGAACTCAGTCAAAAGGCCACACCCAAGGACCTAAAAGGCCACATTTGGCCTGGAGGCCCCAGGTTCCCCACCCCTGACTTAGAGTATAGCTCTTATTTTGCAAAGGAGGAAACTGAGGCACAGAAAGGTTAAATGAGAGTTCTGCTTCTGGGAGCCAAGATGGCAGAGTAAGAAGTAAGTCAGTCTCACCATCCTTTATTAACCTCTGAAAGTCCAGAAAATATCACCCCAGGAAAAACCCTGGAACAGCTGAAGCAGCAGAAAGATGTGGTGCAGCAGTGCTGTAGCTCAGGAAGCTTAAGGGATTAATGGGAAAGGCCCCTCTTGCCCTGGGGGAAGGAGAGCAGTACAGATGGGAGATGTCCCAGCAAGCTAGCAGAAAGTCCCACCTCAGCATACCAGGGGAGATCTTGAAGCCCAGGTGTTGGAACAGGCAAACATCAACACCAGGACCACCAAGTGCCTCAGTACTGGCAGGGGAACCAGTGGAAACTGGCTCGGAAAACCACTATGTGCCATGGCATTCTCTGGCAGCCAAGTCTCCCGGTGCTTCAGCAAATCTCTGGGAAGCAAAGCTCCAAGGGGGGAAGCCCCCTGCGGAGAAACATCCATCTGAAAGGAGCCAAAGAAAGCAAAAGGCCCAGGTGAGCAGGCAACCTCCAGGGGTCAGACTACCCACCCCTACCCCTAGAGCTCCAGTGTTGCTGATTCCAGGCCAACACCAGGTAAGCTGCCAGAACCCTACAGCCTGCAACTGCCAGCATCAGAGGCCTCAACACACAATACCAGTGACCAGGCCCCGGGCTCCCAGCCCAAGAAGCCTGGGTCAGTGCCCCCTGCTCCCCAGAAGGAGAGCTCAATTTTTTTTTAAAGGCCAGGAAAAAAGCAAACACCACGAGCAAAAATAAACGCACCATAGATTGTTATTATGGGGATAGTGAAGATCAAGGCAGAAATTCTGAAGAGGACAACATTGTCAACAAACCTACATCTGAAACCTCAGAAAGGTTAAGAGACTTGCTCAAGGACTTACGGCTATTAAATGTCTGAGGTAAGATTTGAACCCAAGTCTTCCTGACCCCTAACTCTAGCATTCTATTCTATGCTGCCTCTGTCATACCTATGTATGTGTGTATATAATACATAATGTACATATACCATATATCTATATATTCCCCTAAATATGTATGTATAATTATATATAATGTATGATATATATGTATATACATACATATGTATATGGATATGAAAGTGGCTTGCTAATAAATGACACAGCTAATAAACAGGATTCAAACCTTGGGGTCTTCCTAAGCCCAAGTCTAATACCTGAATTTATTACTCTACCATTTACACACATCCATATTGTAAAACAAAATCTGAGTTAGAAAACCTGTCAGAGCTAAAGAGAGTAAATATGTTTTAAAGAACAGGTGATTTACCTGTATAATTGAAAACTTCAAAGCGTTAATTCTCTTGTTTCAACTAGGATGTTGTAAATGAAGTAATAACTTGCTATAGCCCACAGGTGGTTTAGTTTTCAAATATAATGGAGTCATTTCATGAATCAGGCTAAGGAGATTCTATTGGATGAATCCAAGTCAAAATTGTCACAATTACAGAGGTCAAACAAACAAACAAACACATAAACATGGTATGGTTCTTGGAGAGGATTTTCAACATAGTGATAAAGCAGTATAAATTTCTTAATGATCTAAAATAGGTAACCAACCTGGAAGGAATATGCACACAATACTTTCTTGGCATACATGATGGCAAAGACTGCCAAAAACAGATACAAACACTGCAGAGCAAAATTAAATACACAGACAAGCTAATGGAAGTACTTCAGGGGCCTGTCAAATGTCAATTATTTAATCTAATCAGATGAGATTTGGCTGACAAGTGAAAATTTTTCTATCAAGATTATTGAACTCTGATAATAAAATTTGAAATAACCTCAACTTCATAAAGCATGTAATACAAAAGAACTGAGATGAGCCAAGAGTATTTAAATAAAGCAAAATCTTCAGTAAAATGTTTCTTGGTGGTCAAATACTCACTCAGGGATTGATTTAGTTGCCCTGCCACAGTGTGATTCATGCTTGACTTGATATAAATTGAACAGCAAGACTGTTTTCCGATTAATAGTTAAATGTGATGTGAGTCACCTACTTTTCAATCAAAGCTCTGCTTAACAGTGCGCATGTGCACGTGCGTGTGCACACACACACACACACACACACACACACATACACACACACACACACCCCAACAAATACATTCAGAAAGGGAGATCTATGGACCAAATAAAGACATTTAAGTTCTATACTGTGACCCAAAGTTCCTCTTATCTTAGCGAGGGAATGAGGTCCGCAGAGGTTATGGCCCATATCCAAGAAAGGAATGTCCTATCTCAAACTAAATACAATAACAAGGAACTGTAATTTGCAAGCATTAGGTTGGCATATTAAAAATCAAGGGTGTTTTTCATCACAGCCATTTGATCAGATTAAGCACTCAGTGTTCTACAAAACACAGCTTGTTAGCCTCAAAGTCTGAAAGCATCTCTAAAGTTTCATAGAAATGCTAAGTAGTCTCAGACATCTATGCAATACTTAACATCTGGGTGAAATCCAAAAATTCAGTCAGTTATCTGAATCTTTTCTTTTAGAAAAAATACAGATCATTAATTGAATTTGTTGTTTGGACAAATGAAAATAATTGATGGAATCATTCAGATTTTTCCAAACTATTTGTATTATTTGATTCAAACTTGCTTCAGCAAGTTAAAGGCTGTAGGAAATCTCATACATAACTTTAAACTTTTCATTCTTCCACTCTCTCAAACACAAGAAAAAGGGAGGAGTGGGGGGCTGAGCACAATACAAATGTAAAAACAAGAATTTGTCTTCTAAAATCTTTTCCCAAATGGAAAAAATTTCCAAAATCTAAGACATTCTCTCAAATACTTTAAAAATTTATAGCAATTATAAATGCAAATAAAATATTTAAAAATAAGATCAGATTTTCTCTTTTTTTTTCTATGCATATATTACCAGAAAATGTTGGCATCCAAGTCAAATTGACTCTTAACAACTTATGCTTAGGTTTCCAGTCACTGGAATGTAAACCTTGTGTTTGATGACTATTTTCAGTCAGTGACAAGGTCTAAGAAGAAGCATCCTTATTAACTTTTTGAACATTAGCAAATCTGCTGTTTTAACCAGCAATATCATTCTGTCCTAGGGTCCTACTAGCAAACTTATACAATCAAAACCAAGAAATTACTCAAAGTCATCACTTGACTGATTTAAAAATCAAGATGAGCTTCTCTGCCATTTGCTAACCACAACGGGATATATGATAACAGGAAAAAGACCCAAACACCTAATTTATATCTAAAAACCCTAAAAATACTTCAGTTGTAAAGAAGAGATTCCAGAACAAGCTGAAGAAGGAATGTGAGTGGACTTTCCAAATGTACACAGGCCCCGTGGTTTTTAAAATTAGACTTTTAATTGCATTTCCACAGAAGATGAACAAATTGATGAAACAAAGGCATAATCAAAATAAGCTGGCTAACTGCATAGCAACCATCATTAACAGGTTTCTTTAAGAAAGTAATCTGACTTGATATTTAGAAAGTAACTTGGTTGAACAGCAATATAGCCCTTTCATAGGGTTCTGGTCCTCTACTTAAAAATATGAAGGCTAAAAAGAACCACTAATTTTCTGAGTGTTCTAGGAACATATTTCCTATACCTAGGGTAATGAATTGGTCTTTAGCTCAGGATGTAAAAATTTAGGGGGCATTGAAAGGATTTGTACTAGTTTAGTAGGCAGAAACAGTTGAGCTTCCCACCCAGTTACCAAGAATAATCAATTAAAATAGGAAACTGTGATCAGTGAATTGGTCTAACTATTCTGGTAAGCAATTTCTAATTGTGCTAAGAAAGTCACTAAAATGTCCATACATTTTGACCCAAAGATCTCACTGTTAGGCTTATTCCCCAAAGAAGATCAAAGATTGAAAAAAAGTTCCCATTTGTACCAAAATCTTCATAGAAGCATTTTCATAGTGGTAAAGAACTGGAAACAAAGACACAGGAACAGATACATAGTACAAAGAACCTGGTAAACAATATATACAATGATTACAATAATGTAAATGGTAAGAATAACAGCCCAAAAAAACCTACTCCTAAAATTAAATGTTTTTTATTTTTAATAACCAAGCTTTTCCTGAAGAAAAAAAAGATGAGAAAATATAATTCCCTTTCTTATTTTAAGGTGGGGGGACTATGACTATGGAAAACTGCATATTCCATTAGACTTGGGTTATGTTTGTTAATGTAACATGGGTTTACAGAACATGTATGGATATTCTTTACCTCTTAGGGGTGACTATATGTATGGCTCAGCACTTGGACCCCCTGAAGATTATGGACTTTTGACTATTTCCAGACGTGAAGTGGCTCAGAACTAAAAAGATTCATCATTTTGATATTATGAAGAAAACCTTGAGTGGTCCTTTGGTCTTCCAAGGTCACCTCCAAGTTCAAATATGTCTATGTCAAGATTGATGATGTTCAGTACATCTACACATGAAAGGAAAAAACCAAGTGGAAAAGGTAGCCAAAGACCTAAGTGTAAGTTCATCTAGTTAAGTTCCCAGCTCTAGTTACCATGTGGGCAGGATTACCAGAATGCCAAAGCAGAGAAGGTCTAACATTTCCCCACACTTCTCATTGAAAGTCTTAGCATTCTATGATGTCTCTCAGAGAATCAAAGTAAGGCAACTGAAAGCTGCCCACTCTTGTACACTGTAGCATACAACCTCAAAGGTAAGTTACCAGAGAATCTTCTTGCTGGGCAGAGGGGGCAGAGGGAGAAGAAGGGCCCAGATCAGAAGTGTGCATCAATCCAATACTTCAAGGTATGGCCAAGAAGATGTCATCAGGGTCATCGGAGAGTTCAAGTATTGGGGAAAATGACGAGGGATTGAATTTCACAAAGAATCTGAGACAATTTGTAGCACACGGTTTCTTGCTGGTGCACATAAATGCATCCCCAAAGCTAGACCCACTTTTTGCTTTTCTACAAATGTGCTTCACCTATACAGCTCCCGCTACTGAACATTCCCTTCAGAGAAAATGGCTCTCTCAAAATAGTGGCAACCAGTGTTGCCATGATGTGGATTTTTCATTTGTAGTAGCTGAAAGAAAGGTCAATGAAAGTACTGTGATCATTTAGAATTGGAGCTCAGTTTCACAGCTTTTCCTTGTCTCAGAAACTCTATGTGATAGAAAGAAGTTCTCTGAGCAAAATGATGCCAGTGTCAAATATGAAGGCAGCATAATCTATATGAATAATTATAATATTATTTTATTATAAATAAAAAGGTCTTGGACTTTTTCTTGCTTTTCAAAAAACTATCTTTAATAAAGTTTACTTTTATCTTTGTTATAAAGGACCTCAATACTTGGAAATTAATCAGAAGTGCTGGCCACCTCTTTAGCAATGCCAAGAGGCCAGATAGATATGTCTGTTTCCAAATAAAGCTGGCAAACTTGGCAACTGAAGCAGCTGTTAAAATGGAAATGCAATCACAGGAGGAGTTATCAGCCTTATGAATTGAGGAGTCTTGACACTACTTGACATTCATTCTCAATTACCAAGTTCAGGTTTCTTTCCTTCATTTCACAGCACTACAGAGTACCTCAAGTAAATGAGTGGATTCTAGGCACCCATGATGGCGTAAGTAGCATGCTTCACTTCTTTGAAGGACTCAGGTCAGCCAGCAAAGCACTAGGCATTAAATTATGTCTGACAGTAGCCACAGGCTATTAGAAATGTAACCCCCCCCTTTTTCTTTCAGATGTTTATCTTTGAAGAAAGCACTCACTCATTTATTGCAGTCATAAAGTCTGTTGTAATGATAAAAAATAAAAAAAGGCATTTGACCTATGCCTGCTTGCTGTAGCAGACCGCTGAAAGCTTTAATTGCCTTCTTTCACACTTCTTTCACTCATAACTTACAAGGTGAGGTTTGTGTAGAGCACAAAATTAAGGAGAAATGATGAATAACCACCAGGATGGGATCCTGAGATGCAGCAAATAATTTGTCAGCTACCAAAAAGTGCTTGACTTCATAAGCATGAATAGGACAAGGGTTCTGTTCAGATCTGCTGTGGATTTGCTGCAACGTGTTTGCACTGACTTCAATAGAAACAAGATACTGAAGTGTCTGGGGCTCCAGTGAAGTGAGGTATTTTAGTGACTCAGTTAGGCAGTCCAAGTGAAATGAGATCAGTGTGGACATTCTGCACTTAGGTCACCCGCAGGACATCTAGGAATGGCCAAATAAAAAAAATGTTTTTGTCTTTTAATTTTTTTCTTTCCACTGGTAGAGGGACATGAGAAACAAGTGTCACAGAAAAGATGCACGTAATGTTTCTCAATGCCACCCACTCCCTGGGGAAAGGAAGTAAGTTCATTTGGCACCATTAAGATAAGCAGTACTAGATTGAATTTTATGTTGTAACTGTTATTACCACTTAATCCCACACAGGCATAGGCTTCATCAAGAGTGCTGTAGTAACCAAACTACACACTCTGACCAAGGCAAATACCCAGCGCACATCACAGGGCTAAAAGAGGGGAAGAATGCCCAATGCAAACACTTTGGAAATGCAATTGCACCACAACCCCTCCATACTTCCCGCTTCTCAAACTCCTTCCTGGCACTCACTCTATCATTTCCTGTCAATATCATGCAGTTCCCCACCAACCGCTGCTTGATGATGACTAAAGATGACTCTCGACACCAAGGTTGGTTTCATCCACTCTGGCCTATAACATTGATCTGCCTGCTTCCTGAGTGACCAAAATCTTTTAAAACTGAAATCAAAAGACTTGTATGAACAATGCAGAATGAAGTGAGTAGAACCAGGAGGACAATTTGTATAACAACGACAATTTTGTAATAAAACCCAATTTTGAAAGACTTTAGGACTTCAATTAGTGCATTGACCAACCATGATTTCCAAGAACACACAGTGGAAAATGCTACCTATTACTTGATAGAAAGATGATGAACTAAAGATGCAGAATAATACATACATTTTTTTGACATGGTTAATGAGGGTATTTGCTTTGTTTTGAAAGAAATTATTATTTTCTCTTATATTAATAACAATTATTAAATTAGGATTAAGGTTTTTTTCCTTTTATTTCTTCATTCAGAGACCACCTCCTGTAGGCCATTCAGTCTCTGAAGGACATTGCTAATAGATGAGATTGCCCAAATCCTCTGGCTACATGCTCTATGATCTTCGGCAGGGACCCCACCCCACCAGAAGAATTTTCTTCTGTATAGAGTGTAAACAGAATCTAATCTAGGTGAATTCTTTCCCTTAGGAAATAAGCCCATGTCATTGTTCCTCTCCATTGGAGATTAGGTAACCCAGTTTATGAAGGAGAAAACTAGAATGGTCTGGGTAGATATGGATTCCTTTGTCCAGATTGCTGGAGATGGCTGAGTCTCATGATTTCAAGTCGCATTCTCAGCTGGAGGAGCTGAAGACTATTAGCCCACCTTCTCATTAATATATGTACCATTTCATTAATTGTTCACCAATCAGGATTGACTTTCACCTGTTAGAGGCACCTCTTTTTCCAAAGGTATCTAAGCATTCAGTGGTCTCCATGGTTTTGTCTTTGGTTACCAAGAGAAACCACTGACCATAATTTATTGATTATCATGTAGACTAATTAATAAATTGATTCTTAATTACCCAGAAACGGTCTCTCAGGCTTTTCATTCATCTCAGTTTGATGGGTTGGGGTTATTGCTTTTCTTTTTTCCAATGGGAGGAAAGAAAATAAATGCTTGTTCACTGAAAATAAAATAAAAATTTAAAAGGAATCGAAACCCACCAGGCCACTCCCTAGCTGCTCACACAGCAATGAGAACTTTAGAAGAAACTTTATCAGGCTGCAACCACCGCCTTCTCCAACACACACACACACACACACACACACACACACACATACACACTTCTTCCAGCTTCATAACCTTTCTCATGAGGATGACAGCATGGGACAAGGAAAAAGTACTAAATTTGCAGTCATCAGACTGGGGACGGGTTAGTTTTGCTACTAGCTACCTATGTGACCTGAGGCAACTAATTTCATCTTTCTGCCATCTTGATGTAAAACTAAGGCCTTGGACTGAAAGATCTCTAAGGTCTCTTTAAGCTCAAAAATGCTATAGTTGTAACATTCCAGCACTCTCTAGCACCCATGCTTAGCCAGCCTGGAGAGCAGCACCCTTTTAGAATCATAGAACTGAGATGTGGAAGAGATCTTCAAGCTCTAGTTCAACCCCCTTATTTTACAGAGGGGGAAACTGAGGCCCAGAGAGAAGAGGTGGCTTACCCAGGGTCAGACAGCTAACTAGTTATTAACAGACCTGGGATTCAAAACCAGGTGCATTTGTCACTACACAACACTGTCTTCTCCAGGGTAGGAACTTTGCTACTGAACAAATGCCTTAGTTTAGGTGATATTAAGCTAAATGCTATCCTAGAACACTGGGTAACAATAAATCATATCCTTTTCTACATCTAAATTAACCAAGAAAAGGCATAAGGCTAATTTATTTATAATGTGCACTGTAAAGAAGATTTAATCATCTTCTAATGGATCACAGAAAATTTAAGGTAACTTCTTTTTAAATACCTTATGAGATCATTATCATAATTAAAAGACATCCAATTCATTCACCCAGACTGATGAATTCAACAACTATTTTTGGAGGCACTTCAGATGTACAACGCACAGTCTTAGGAGCTATAGGAGCTACAGAGTTGAATGAGGCCTAGCCCTGTCTGTCAAGGAGTATACAAAATGGTAGCAACTCTTAAGCATCTCTTTGCAAGAAATGCCATATCAAGTGCTACACAGAACAATTTATTTTTATTTATTTTTGCTTTTTGGTGAGTCAATCAGGGTTAAGTGACTTGCTCAGGGTCACACAGATACTAAGTGTCAAGTGTCTGAGGCTGGATTTGAACTCAGGTCCTCCTGATTTTAGAGCTGGAGCTCTATCCACTGCACCACCTAGCTGCCCCTGCACAGAACAATTTAAACTGATGTGACACCATTCCCTTAGAGCTTAAACAAGAAATCATAACTTTCTTTTCTGCTTTCCTTCAATGGATGGAAAAGAATTATTTTTTTTTCATTTTATCCTTCCAACACAATAATTTCCCCCAAAGTAGCATCAAAATTTCTAAATTTAATGAAATTAGTTGCTTTCTCTCATATCTTGTCATAGTCATTCTATAGCCCTTTATTGCATATGTACTGTACGCAAAATTTGGGTGAAACATTTGTTGTGTAGTCCTCTCTTTTTTTTGTCTCTGATCTATATTTATTTATGTCTGACTGATGTATGTAGCAAGGGCAGATCAATTAACAGGTATTGCTATTTACTTTTCTTGCTCTTGAGAGATATTTGTACTTTAAAGTTTTATTTTTTTTTTTTACTTTTGATTGTAGCTGTTAGGAAGCATTTGTTGAGCTTTCTACTAGGTAAGATATATAAAATTCAAGCATCTAAAATGAAAATATGCTTTCTTTACTAAAAAGGAAAATTTTATAGTTAAATAATCAATTTGGATTAGAAGAAAAATAAATAAAAATATAATTTTTGTGTGCTAGGTTTGTGATTTCAATGGTACAATGAACTCCAAGTAAATAAACTTCCTCTACCAATGCAAGTTAGCCCCTGCTCTGCAATTTAAAGTATTGGAGAGTTGCTTAGAACATTGAGAAGCTAAGAAACTTGCCCAGGGTCACATAGGTAGTTAAGTGTCAGAGGTAAGAGACTTGAATGTAGGTTTTCCCGTCTCTGAGTTGAGCTTTCTATCTACTCACCACATTGCCTTTCAAAATAATCTATGATTTGTTTTTTCTCTATAGACACTGGTTTGGTCTCTGATTTCAAATAAAGAACAGCTCTCTCTCTCTCTCTCTCTCTCTCTCTCTCTCTCTCTCTCTCTCTCTCTCTCTCTCTCTCCTTTTCTTCCCTTCCTTCCCCTCTATTTTCTGGCCATTAAACTGATTTTTTAAACCACTGAATATTCATTGTTTACTAAAACTGGGATACTCACGTTCAAGCTTATCTTTAATAGTATTTGCAAAATTGTGAAGTGTTTTCTGATCTTCAGATCCTAAACAGACAACATCAAATCACTCCAGAAAGTTCTTGTCATGGTTTATGTGCCATTTTGTATACACTCCTACCCCTCCAAAATGTATGCATTTTAGTTAAATTTGGTATAAAGAATGAATGAATGAAAAAATATTTATTGAGCGTTTATTATATGCCAGGCACCATGCTAAGTGCTGGGCGTACAAATATGAAAAGAAAGATAGCCTCTACCCTTAAGGAGCTTACCTTTCAATAAGGGAAGACAACATAAAGTATAAGAAAATAATAATGGCCCAGGAGGAGTGTTTTGGCCTGAGAAGTCACAAGATTATTGAGTAGAGGCAAAGGGCAATCACCTAACTTTTGCAAGGATGTAGTGTTGACTTAGGTGCAGAATGTGTGTGTGTGTGTGTGTGTGTGTGTGTGTGTGTGTGTGCGTGCGCGTGTGCATGCATGCACTTGCATGTTTTATGGTGAGTGGCTTGGGGAGTTAGAGAACCTGATAGGAGACATGCAAAAATTGACTGATTTAGGCTGGTCCATCCCCAAACTGACAGAATCTACTGAAGTGCAGATAACTGATTTGTGGCTTTAAAAACATGCAAAAATGAATGTAAAAACAGTTCAAAAATATTCAGTTAATAGAAATCTTATTTATAAAAATCCACTCAATAACCAAGTCCAGTTTATCTTCCCATCAAAGTATATCTTATATTCATTCTTTCTCTTCATTTCTATTATCATCACCCTAAGTCAGACCTGGATTACTGTAATAGTCTTCCAACTGGCCTCTGTGACTTGAATTGAAGTGCATACTATAATTTATTCACAATCCTAATGATTCTGGCCTAAAGAAACATAGTGACCTCAAGCTGAGTACCAAATTTTTACAACTAAGAAAAAAATGTAGAAATGAATCATGAAAATCTATCAGAGAATAAACATTAAATGCTCCTGATCTGCTTTAAGGAAAATTTAAGCCAGCATATTCCTTAGTGGGTTCAGAGCTCTGTTCATATTAGACATGGAGTAGTAATATCTATGCTGTAGAGAGCTAAAGTACTGGGAATTTGGAAAAATGTACTGAGACATAGACATAATTCTTGTCAGAATCTGGGCTAGAGTGGTGGTAGTGCTGGTTCTCTTTTGTTCTCAAAGAAAACCAAAATGACATCATTATGTTGGGATCACTATGTTGAATAGTATGTCTGACTGTGGCTAATCAGACCAACATAAGCTTGGAAGGCTCTACCACGGGTCAAGTACAAATAGTCCATATGAGCATTTAGAATGAAGATGTCTCTAAATTTGCACATCTCAAATGAGTAAGACTGTATCCAAATGATACCAGAGAACTGAACTTTCCTCAATTTAAACACACACACACACACACACACACACACACACACACACTTTAAGCTAGGAGACTAATCAGTTATAGATACAATTCCAAGAAGCATAAACGTCCGTCTTGCCGAAGCTGAGGTCTGCCAAGTCTTTTTATGCCAACACAATCATTTAGGGTATAATTAGGTGTGACTTGCGTTCACACTGCAGCATGCCATTCTCTCTGTGCTAGAGTGACACTCAGAGAAGAGATATATTGATATCCTACAAATAGCAGCACATTTGGAAGAGAAGTAAATATGGTGCTGGCCTATTACTTCTCATCTTAAACAGGTAGCTAAGAGGCTAAAAGATTTGCAGTTCACTTTCAGGAGGGAAAAAGAGACAGATTGAACAGGTGCTCAACAGAAAGTTCAAGAGAAAGAATAGGAAAATAGTAATACTCATTTATATACAATCACTTGCTAAGTATTATCAATTCTACTTCTGCAGATCTCTTGCATCTGACCCCCTTCTCTCCTCTCACACAACCACCACCCTTTTTCAATCATTCAGCACCTCTCATCTGAGACTATGGCAATAGCTTCCTAATTTGTCTCCTTCCCCACTAGCTTCTGCTTTTTTCAATCTATATATCTGCTGAATTAATAGTCCCAACATAAAAGGCTGATCTTATCAAACAATAACTCAAATCTTCACTAGATCCCCATTGTCTCAAGAATAAAACTTGGCAGGGGCAGCTAGATGGCGCAGTGGATAGAGTACCGGCCCATTGGAGTCAGGAGGACCTGAGTTCAAATGCGGCCTCAGACACATAACACTCACTAGCTGTGTGACCCTGGGCAAGTCACTTAACCCCATTGCCTAGCCCCCCCCCCCCAAAAGTAAACAGAAGAATAAAACTTGACCATTTTCATCTATACACATTTGCTGGCTCTCCAGCCCTGCTTTTAAGCCTTCCAACTCGTAAAGCATTCTCAGGCCTGGGGGGCAGCAAGTGCAAGAGACAGGAGTATCGAGCATAAAGAACAGTGAAAAGACCAACTAGTCTGGGCCTGGCTATGTTACCACATTTCTAGTTCATACGCCTCTCTCCAGAAGATTTTCTTTCAGGCTGTTTTGTGGCTTACATCCTATCTCCACCAATCCCACCAACCCCTAGCAAAAATTTCATAATTATTCTATTGATGGCCCAAACTTCTACCCAATGTGTAACTCTGTTGCTACACATACTAGAGAAGTGCAGATCCAGTAGCAAGGTATTTAATTAAATCAGGAAATAACACAAAGAAAAGGAAATCAAAGGGTAGAATATTCTCTCCCTCAATACAAAAAGTGGTGCACGTCTCTTACGTGCCTAAAGGAGTAATAATCTAATTTCCCTCATTCTCTTTAGCTCTCAGCTAGGTAAAGTCTTTTTGCAACTCACAGACCAAGGCAATGATTTTTTTTAGTATGTACTTTCTTTTCTTCTTTAAATCCGTCCTGGGAGCCCATTCAGTAGGAGAGAATAATTGTATGCTCCTGCTTCAGTTCAGTAGTCATTTTTATGGCCCAGGCAATGAAGGGCTTCAAGACAACATGGTCTCCTTCCCCCCCTTTCTCAAACTTTGTGATTTGAAACTCCAATTTGTAACTCCATCATGGGTCACCATTCCTGTTTCTCTATCTCTTGCCTTATAAAGACTCCTCACTCAAAGTCCTTATACCTGTACCATGCTGCAGGCTCATTGCACAGTCTTTTGGGAAATGTTCTTTTAACTCCAAATCTTATGAGAAATGTGGTTCTATGAACATACCCTTCACATCACATTCCAGGCAAACTGTACCACTAACTAATCTCTGAATTTGATACTCCATCTTCTGACTTCATTCTTATCTATAAGCTGTGACCTATTTATTAATAGAGTTCTCCATCTTCTCTTAGGAAGTTAGGTGGTGCCATAGTGCAGAGTGCCAGACCTGGAGTCAGGAAGACTCATCTTCCTGAGTTCAAATCTGGCCTCAGACACATACTAGCTGTGTAACCCAGGCAAGTCACTTAACCCCATTTGTCTCAGTTTCCTCATCTCTAAAATGAGCTGGAGAAGGAAAAGGCAGTATCTTAGCCAAGAAAACCCTAATGGGATCCCTAAGAGCTACACATGAATGAAAAATGAACAACAAAAAAGCTTAGCAAGATAATAATAAAGTTGTTTTCTTTGTGACTCCTTATGGATTGCTTTTTGTTTAATTTTTTGTTGGTGCTTTTTCCTTGTCTTTTATGAAGTGAATTTTACTAACTACATAATAACAAAGACTTTCATTTCTGATTTTGCAACTAAATTTGTCACCCCATGTACATACTTAATTTGACTTTGCAATAGTTTCTCCATCTGCAAAATGACAAGAATATTGTGGGATTCCATGACCATTTATAAAGTCCTTTTAGACCGTTCAATACTAGGTATCATATGAATAATGTAATTACTTAAAAGTACAAATATGTATATATTTCTTTCATTGTTTTTACTGTTTGCAGATGCTAAAATGAAATTTAACAGAGATAAATTTATAAATTCTTGCATTTAATTTTTTTAAAAATCACTTGTACATCTACAGGTGGAGGAGTTACATAGCAGAACAGCAACTCATTTGAAAAGGGGCCCTGGAATTTGAGTTGCAGAATGTTACATTGGCCTATGTGGGCCAATGCTATTGAAATGCCTGTAAAAAAAATAATAAATTAAATTTTAAAAAAAACTGACACAGTCCTAGGCTGCATTAACAGAAATAGGTCCAGATGTAGGCAGGTAAAGTCCCATATATTTTGCACTGGTCAGCCACATGAGGTACATTCCTCATGTGATACATTATATTTTAAAAGTTAATAGTAGGCAACATGATATGACAAAAAAAAAGTACTGGCACGAATCTCCACTTTGAGACTCGATAACTGCTTGCCTATGAGCAAATTATTTAACCTCTCTGAGTCTTAATTTTTTCTTTATAAAATGGAGATGATAATATTTGCTCTACCTATCTCACAGGGTGGTCAAAAGGAAAGTACTTTTTAGAGGGCTCTATAAATATGAGTAGAATACATTTGAAAAAGGATAGAGAGAGCTCTGGAAACCATGCCATATGGTTGAAGAAACCGGACATGTGTTACCTGGAGAAAAAAAGACAACTTGGAGGGGACCCACTAGTAGTAGGCTTCAAATATTTGAAGAGCTGTCCTATGGAAGGGAGAGTAGAATCATCTTCTCTTGTTTCAGAAATCAGAACCAGGATCAATAGGTAGGATTTATAATAAGGCAATTTGGGGTTTTATATGAGAAAAAACTTCATGGTAGTTTCAACTATAATACACCTTTCTCTTTCCAATACATTTGGGATTTTGGAATATCAAGTAGTGACATTTATATGTAACTTAGAAAAATGTAGTAGGAATATCTCTTACTCATGAATAAATGAATGAAAAAGCATTTATTAAACATTCACTTGTGCAAAGAAATGTGTTAAGTGCCCATGCCCAGGAATACAAATAGAAAGGCAAGCCCCTGCTTTCTTTGTGAGGCAATCTGGATTAAGTGACTTGTTCAAAGGCACACAACTAGTAAATCTTAAGTGTCTGAGGGCAGATTTGAACTCAGGTCCTCCTAATTCCGGGGCTAGTGCTCTATCCACTGCACCACCTATCAAGACCTTGCTTTCAAAGAGTTCATATTCTAACATGGGAGATGATACATACATATGAAATTTTAGCTGTAAGAAAGATGAAAAGGTACCGTGGCCCTGAAGAGTTCAATGGCAAAGCAAATGGGATTGCATCTTCATTAATGGTATTTCCAGTGATAAAACCTTATCAAAATCTGATGTTGAACCATTTAACCATACCAAGGACTTTAATGGAAAGAACTTTCTTTTTCCATTGTGTGCTTTAACATATCTGATAGAAGGCTTATGTTTTCTTTCTTCAGTGACAATCACTCCTGCTATAATATATATGCTACTATAGAAAAACCTCTATTAAATACTGGGATTACTATTCTCCAAAGAATAATGATAAAACAAGAAAAAATAGAATTTAATGACATATAGGCATTTTTCCTATGAACTCTTTCACTGTATAAAATTATGTTTTGCTTCTTTGAGTGATTTTTAGAAGACATAGTCTTTTAAGTGGATAGAGAGGGGAAAGTGAGGTTACTCATTAAATCTGAATGGGAAATATTGACAATCCTTTTATGTTTTGCAGAGTTTGAGGGGTACCTTAGACTCCTCTATGTTATTTCTTAAGGGTAGCCTTTCAGCTAAGATTAAATAAGTAATCCTTGTTTTGTGACAAATACATTGCATTAACTCAGTTCCCTACATTAATTATTTCATATAGTCTCCTTAACAGTGAATCTGGTCAAAGAACAAAACCTGTTAAAATGGATTAGCCTTCTTACTTTTCTAGGTGACAAAAAAGAGAGAGAGCTGTGTAAATGTAAATGAGCTCTTTTTGTTAGGCCAGGCATTCAAAGCAAATAAATGCCTGCATCACAAAGGCCACACAATTGTTCGCAAGGTGTGAAGTGCTTTCGTAGGCTTCTCAATACTTACTGCCATCTGCTGGTCATACTGAAAACCTCAACCAGAAGGGTGAAACTGAATTAAGCAAGGATGTTTTCTTCGAAGAGAGCCCTAAAAGATGAGAACGTGTGGGAGAGAGTAGAGGATGGATGGGTACAGACAGATATCTGGTCTTTTAGAGTTATGTGGTCAAAGTGGATTATATAGTTGAGCAGGCTTAGAACTGTTCTATGTGTTTAGTTTAGGTGGTACATTGGACAGAAAGCCAGCACTGGACTTGAGGAGGAACAGCTTTAATTCTCAAATCCAGCCTCAGATACTTAGTAGCTATGTGATCCTAGGCAAGTCACTTAACTCTGCCTCAGTTTCTTCATCTGTGAAATGAGCTGGAGAAGGAAAATGGCAAACCATTCCAGTATCTGCTAAAAAAATAAAAAACAAAAAACAAAAACAAACAAAACAAAAACAGAAACAAACAAAAAAATAAGTGGAGTCACTGAAGAGTCAGACATGATTGAAATGACTCAACAACAACAACAAATTATGTAATCAAGGAAATTGCTTTTCTAAGGACTGTGCACCCTTGCTCAGAGTCAGGCCCTAGAAGTTATCACTTGAGTCCTGTGGCTGTATAACAAGGAGCCACACAGTAGCGCAGGACTCTTGTTACTTTGTTGCCTTGGCTAAGAAGTTTTCATTGCCCAGACTAGAGGTGGAGAACCTGCGACTCAAGGCCACATGCAGCCCTCTAGGTCGTCAAGCACAGCCTTTTGACTGAATGCAAACTTCACAGAACTGGCCGCAGGTTCCCCACTTCTGGTCCAGACTCTCAAGGCAAACTCCCTACTAGCCTCAACTTGCTGCAAAAGAACGGGGGCAGAAGAAAAACACTGGGTTTGGAGGCAAAGAACTTGAATTTAAATCCCAGCTCTGCTCCTTAACTGACTGTGTGGTATGGGGCAAATCACTTAACCTCTCTGGGCTTCATTTTCCTCAAATTTAAAATGAGAGGTTTGGATTAGGTGATCTCTTTCTAGTTCTAAATTCTATGACTCTCACACAAATGTCTAGCTATGATTTGCGGGCTACAAGTGCAAATCTCCCACAAAATTATTACTCAGAAAAAGCAGCTCAGTTTATTTTGAACAAGAAATATCCAAAAGAAGGCAGTATGGTCAGTCATTCTGCTAGCATGCCATCAGGCACTGTGCTGAGAAAGAATGGCAAAAGTGCTAAGAAAGAAGGGCAAAAGACAGTCTCTATTCCCAAGAAGCTCACAATCTAATAGGGGGAAAAGCATACAAACAACTCTGTACAAACAGGCTACATGCAGGATAAACTGGAGATAATCACTAAGGCACTAGCATTAAGGGTGATCACCAAAGGCTTCTTTGAGACTTTGGGATTTTTAGCTGAGACTTGAAGGGAGGTAGGGAGGCCCAGAGGTGGAGATGAGGAGGGAAAAATTTCTAGGCATGGGGACAGCCACTGGAAACTCTCAAGAGTAGGAAGATGGAGTGTCGTGTTCAGAGATCAGCAAGGAGGACAGTTCCACTGGATCTCGAAGTATAAAATTATAGAATGAGTCCTAAATCTAAAGTCAAAAGGTCTTGGAGTTGGGGATAGAGAAGGAGAGAAGACTAGATGATCTCTAGAACTTCTTCTAATTCTAGATGCTAGGGAAAGAACATACAGCTTTTAAGAGATGTTATTGCAATAATTCTCCCTATGTCATATCATAGGTCAAAAATTAATTATCCTGTTCCTTCTCACTAGTTTACTGGTTCAATCAATCAATCAACAAATGTTTATTAAGTGTCAATTGTATGTCAGACACTATTTGAAGCACTGGAGATACAATCCTTACTCACAAGGAGTTTACATTCTAGTGGGGGAGACAAGAATGAATAAAAATAGATACAACATAAATATAAAGCTAATAAATGCAAATGTTGTTGATCCTTTTTTTTTTTAGGCAATTGGGGTTAAGTGACTTGCCCAGGGTCACACAGCTGATAAGTGTCAAGTGTTGGTCTAAGGCTGGATTTGAACTCAGGTCCTCCTGACTTCAGGGCTGGTGCTCTACCACTGTGCCACCTAGCTGCCTCTTGTTCGTCCTTTTTTGAAGAGGACCAATGACATCCCATGTGATATCTTGACTTTCATGTAAATTGGATTTAAGTGAGGCAGAGTTGTGCAAGTTATCAGCCTCATTCTCTTCCAGAGTCATCAAAGACCAGGGGTAAGACCACTGGCAATGGTCAGGAATACAGTGGATAACCTTCGTGTCTTCAATGTCTGACCAGGCCTGCTTCAGCCGATTTCATGGCCATTGGAACAAATTGTTCACATCCTCCCATTCCGTCTTTACATGGTTGGGGTAGACATCCCCTTAACTCACCAATGGGTTTGAAGTCTGTTGGTTACCTTCAACCAGATTTAGCCCATTTGTGGAGATTTTAACGGGGTGTCTTAGAACCTAAGGTAAGAGTTGGGTGAGAAGTGGATACTAAAGGTGGATGAGCAGCTCTGAAAAGAGTGGATGGGGTGAACTTGGTTGGGTGAATGCTTTGTAACAAAGGCTGTGTGTGAGTCCCATTTTCCCAGGGATTTATCTGAGAGATTAGAGAATTTAATTTTCCCTACCCCCAGTTAGAGGAGATATACTTTGTAGGTTCTGTTCTTGCTATAACCTCACAGTAAATATTATAATTGATTTTAATTGTTTAAATGATTATTGTTTAGTCTTGACCCCATATGGGGTTTTCTTGGCAAAGGTGCTAGAGTGGTTTGTTATTTCCTTGTCTAGTAGATTAAGGCATACAGGGTTAAATGACTTACCCAGAGACACACAGCTACTAAGTGTCTGAGGTCAGATTTGAACTAAGGTCTTCCTGACTCCAGGCCCAGAGCTCTACCCACTGAGCTGCCTCCACTTGAGCCCACAGCTCTAGACTTAATTGGGGAAGAATGAAATGGAAAGAGTGCTCCCATTGTTAGCATTAGATACACCCCGATCCCCTCAAGAGTCTTGCTTGGAGGCCTAAGGATCCTCAAAGTTTAGAAGATTTAAACAAATATATGCAAAGTAACTCAAGAGAAGGTAGTCTGGGTGGGAGGACAGTAGCAATTGGGATATAGGAAAGACTTCATGCAGAAGATGGTGCTTCCAGGCATATGGGACTGTCAACACAGACACACAGAGACAGCAGATGGAGTGGTGTGAGGCAGGAACAGAGAGAAAACTAACTTGGCTGCATTGTAGTGTGCAGGAAGGAAAGTAATGACCAATGAGATTGGAAAGATAGGTTGGGACCAGGGTATGCAGGAACATAAAATCTAAAACGAGAAGCTTATATCTTATTATAAAACACTATCAGCTAGGTAGTACAATGGATGGAATGTTGGGCCTGGAGTCAGGAAGATGAGTCTTCCTGAGTTCAAATCTGGCATCAGACATTTACTAGCTGTGTGACCTTGGGCAAGTCATTTACCCCTATTTGCCTCAGTTTCCTCATCTGTAAAATGATCTGGAGAAGGAAATGGTAATTCACTCCAGTGTCTTTGCCAAGAAAACCCCAAATGGGGTCATGAAGAGTAGGATATGACTGAAAAATGAATATGTAACAACAACATAGAAACACTAGGAAGTCACTAGAAATTATTGAGCAAGGAAGTTTCATGGTGATACCTGAGCTCGTGTAGAATGGGTTGGAATGGGAAGAGGTTTGAGACAGGGAGCCCAATTAGAAAGAAGGATGCTGCAATAGCATAAGCAAGTGATGATGAAAACCTGAACTAAGGTGGCAGCTGTGTGAGTAGAGAAAAGCGAGAGATATTGCGAAGGAAGAGATGGCAAGATTTAGCAACTGATTAGATATGTGGTATGAAGGGAGAATGAGAAGTCCAGAATAACGGTGGGGTTAAGAAACTTGGAGATTGGAAGGATTATAGTGCCTTCAAAAGAAACAAGGAAATTTGGAAGAGGGCTGGGTTTATGGGGAAAGAAAAAGTTCCATTTGGGACATGTTGAATTTAAGGTGTCTTGGGTATCCTGTTTGAATTGTCCAATAGACAGTTGTTGATGAACGACTATAACCCAGGAGATGGACTAGGGCCGGGTAGGCATCATCTACATAGAAACTCATTGGAGTTTAAAACTATTTTGGAGTTACAAAACTACACTGCAGTTCCAAACTATTTTGGTTATTTGGTGACACTGTTATTTCCTATTGCTATACATGTAGTGTAATGGGATGAACACTTGACTGAATCAGAATATGTGAGCCCTAGCTCTACTGCTTATTAGCCATGTGACAGTCAGTCAGTCTAGTGGTTAGGTCTCGGTTTCATTATCTATAAAATAGAGAGTAATATTTGTACTAGCAATTTCACAGGTGTAGTAAGGCTTAATTGAGTGTATGAATATGGTGGTGCTTCAGAAAAAGAAAAGAAGAAGAGGAGGAGGAGAAGGAGGAAGAAGAAGAAAGATACTATTGCCAAAGGTACATATGGCAGAGGTAGGTGGTGAGGAGAAAAAACCTGAAGCTTGGTGGCTTGGGACAGAAGGATCTGGTTTTTTTTCTCTTTTTGGTGAAGCAATTGGGGTTAAGTGACTTGCCTAGGGTCACACAGCTAGTAAGTGTCAGAGGTCGGATTTGAACTCAGGTCCTCCCGACTCCAAGGCAGGAGCTCTATCCACTGTGCCACCTAGCTGCCCCTAGAAGGATCTTTAAAACCATTACCTAGAGCTCCAGCATTTAAGATCATAATGCCCCTTTTGGACACTATTACCACTCACTGACCAAGGCTGAGGTAGGGGGGCAAGGAGTGTTCAGAAGCTGAGTCCATGATTTATTTTTAAGTATCATTTGTGGTACATGATATTAGTTTGCATGACTTGAGATTGTAGGACTATTGGTTTTATGCTTGTGTTGTCCCTTAAGACTTTAAAAGGACCAGGTTACAGTAGGAGTGGATCTAAGCCTTTCCATTTACCTTATTTCACTACATAATCATCACCGCCGCATAATCATCTAGCCTTGCTTTTTATTTTTTAGTCCAAAAACTGGTTTGTAACTTTTCACTGCATAATCATTGCATGGTATAATCCTGTTCGTCATGCCACTTTAAAGGTAAACAGAGCAGCAATGTATTCACCAGTAGCATATGGATACGCATTTATCTCTCGCACATTACAAGCTTTGAGCCTTAAAGAGCGTGCACATTGTCGGTGTATTTCAGAAAGCTAACTTGTTTGGTTTGTTTAGATCACATCAGTATTGTCGGTATTGTCACAAGCCAATGAAGAGCAGTAGGTATGAGGGGAGCAGGCAGGCAGATGAAGCTGCCCTCAGTAAGTCACATGATATGGTAAGACTTGCATTTTCCCATCCTAGCTAAACTGTACATTGGCCTGCCAGGGATACATTAACATGGGAAGCATTTCTTTCTGATTATGGATAAATATAAAAACCATACTGAGAGCTTCAAGCTGAAAGTGATTGTATTTGCTGAACAACATGGAAAAAGAGCTGCAGAAAGAGTTTTCAGTGAGTGAAGAGTTGGTGCGAGACTGGCAGAAACTAAAAGACAAGTAAATACTGGCACATTTTAAAGCATCACATAATGGTCTCACCCCACCTTTTTGCAAAAAAAAATTGGCCTAAAATCTGCAACGATTATGCTACAAAATGCAGTAAGTTAGCCTGGTCTCTTGGGCCAGTTCTTGAGTAAAATTCAAAGGCAACAGAGAAGGATATTTTCTTTGATCAAAGCTAATATACTAATTAGACAACTCATACCCACCTAGGGTTTTTAGCTACCTAAGAAGTATAGTGTCTACCAAGTCTGAGCTAAAGAAGTTATTAATTATACTGTGATCAGTAATAAAAGGTGTAAAAAAAAAAGTCAACCAATGGCAACCTTGATTTAGACATTAATTTGTGTAATCTTACAAGGGATTTCAGGAGATAATGGTAGAAAATTCATAAAACAATAACAAGCCATAGAGGGGAAAACAAGTTTACAAAAACTTGGAAAGATATCCATCTGAGCTAAAACTTCCTGGTAAAACAGTAGGCAGGAAAATAAAGAGACCCCCAAATGCAAAAGATCTATAAATATTTATGAAACAAACTCTTTTCTCCATCAATGTAAATGGAATCATAACATTTAAAAAAAAATGAGAACAGTTGGACTACCAGACCAGGTAGACACAGAGGTCTGTGCTGCAGGTGACCCAATATTAAAGGTGTTAAGGGATCTATTTTAAAGATAGCTCAGAGGAGAAGATATAAAATGCTGCAGAGAGCAGGGGAAGGGGAGTAACAGACTTTGTTTTATTTATTTATTTTTAACATTCATTTTAAAAAAAATTGAGTTTCAAATTCTCTTCCTCCCTCCAGCTTCTCCCTCACTCATTGAGAAGGCAAGCAATATGATATCAATTATATATGTGAAATCATGCAAACATATTTTCATATTAGCCATGTCACAAGAAAAAAGAGGCAAGAAAAATAAAGTGAAAAAATTTATACTTCAATTTACACTCAGTTCATCAGTTTTCTCTCTGGAGGTAAGACAGCGTTTTTCATAATGAGCCCTTCTAAATTGTCTTGGATCACTGGATTGATCAAAGTAACTAAATCTTTCATTGTTACTGTGTACAATGATCTCCTGGTTCTGCTCACTTCATTCTGCATCAATTCATATAGTCTTCCCAAGTTTTTCTGAAATCACCTCTCTCATTTCTTACTGTTTCATACAATACAATAGTATTCCATTATATTCATATACCACAACTTGTTTAGCCATTCCCCAATTGATGGGCATATCTTCAATTTCCAATAACAGATTTTATTATTAACCAAAAAAATAGTGACTACCAACTCACATATCCATCGCTACAAAATCTATATAAGGAAAATAACTCAATTCAATAAACATTTAAGTGCCTACCATGTATCAGGCACTATGCCAACCACTGAGGATACAAATAAGAAAAAGAAAGACTGACCCTCAAGGAGCTTACAATCTAATGGGGAAAGACACCACACACAAAAGGAAGCTGAAAAGGGAGGGAGAAACCAGGAGGTAGGATGTTTTATGGAGTTAAAACCAAGTAAAGATGCAGATGGAAAATGAAGAATTACCTGGAAAGTTCTGATCTGAGCCTTCAGTAAAAAGAGGCTGTGAAAGGAGTTTTTTGCTCCACCCTCCAATCAGAAAGGAAAAGCAACTGAGGAGGTTGAAAAGGTGTCAAGTAGCAAAAACTGAGAAAATCAGCATGGTGATGAGATTTCAGGCGACCAGCTTGTCCTGGGGAAAGGCATGATGTTCTGCAGAGTCCAAATGAAGCAGAGCTTTTGATGGAAAATGAAGAGTTATATTAGTCAAGGGCGTCCTTGATCAGGTTTGAAGAGAAAAATCAGACTTTTACAAATTATATTCCAGGGAGGAGCCAAGATGGTGGAGTGAAAACAGTGACTTGCTTGAGCTCTCCCCAAAACCCCTCCAAATACCTGTAAAAAAAAATGGCTCTAAACAAATTCTAAAGCAGCAAAACCCACAAAAAGACAGAGTGAAACAAATTTCCAGCCCAAGACAACCTGGATGGTTGATCAGAAAGGTATATCGCGCCAGGCAGGGAGAGGAGTGCAGTTCGGCATGGGCACACAGGCCACAGCGAACCTGGAGCAGGTCACAGAGGACTAAATTGCAGGCAGCTGTGGCAGTTTCCAGACCTCTCAACCCACGAGCACCAGAGACAACTTGGAAGGTCAGTAGGAAAAGTCTGTGACTCCAGTGAGAGAGAAACTAGGTCTCAGCCACAAGTCCCCAGTGTGGCCCCCAGGAAGGTGGCTGCCTCCTGAGCCTCCAGCCCACAGACTGAGGGGGAATCGAGTAGCTGATCAGAGGGGGATTGCAGGGATCTTTTTGCCAGTGCTGAGATAGGAATCTGCTTTGCCCGTGCTTGGATCTGGGTCACAGTTCTAAGGGGTGATCCTGGGGCGAGGGGGAATGCTGGTGTGGTGGAGCTTGTTGTGGAGGTAGACAGGAAACACTTCACCCCTTATCATACCACCTTGGAAGAATTGAAAATTTACAGGTCCTTAGAAGTATCTCCGAAAACAGCTGTACAAACCCCCGAAGCTTGGGACAGTACATTCTCCACATTGGAAGCAGACTCTTACCTGAACAAAGAGTTTAAAACTCAAGTAATTGGCCGGGATCATGAGTAAGCAGTGCAAAAACAGTCCGACTATATTATCTTACTTCGGTGACAAAGAAGATCAAAACATACAACCAGAAGAAGACAAAAAAGTCAAAGCTCCTACATCCAAAGCCTCTGAGAAAAATATGAATCAGTCCCAGGCCTTGGAAGAGCTCAAAAGGGATTTTGAGAAGCAAGTAAGAGAAGTAGAGGAAAAACTGGGAAGAGAAATGAGAGTGATGCAAGAAAATCATGAAAAACAAGTCAACAGCTTGCTAAAGGAGACCCAAAAAAATACTGAAGAAAATAACACCTTAAAAAATAGCCTAACCCAAATGGCAAAAAAGGTCCAAAAAGCCAATGAGGAGAAGAATGCCCTTAAAAGCAAAATTGGCCAAATGGAAAAGGAAGTCCAAAAGCTTACTGAAGAAAATACTTCCTTAAAAATTAGAATAGAGCAATTAGAAGCTAGTGACTTTATGAGAAATCAAGACACTGTAAAACAAATCCAAAAGAACAAATTATATTCCATAGTAGACCACATCTTACAGTCACAGAATTATCTGAAAGGTATAAAGAATGCAAGATCTCATTGTACATTTTGTTTGTTGATTACAAAATTCATTGGATTTAGTAGAACAAAATGTTTCCTTAAAGCTTTCTCCCAACAAGGTGTCTTCTATAGTTATGATATATAAGAGATTCCTGGAAAGATATACAAACAACTTCATTTAATGACTCTCTGATTGTTAATATGAAGTAAGACACAAAATAGGAAGAACAATGCTTTCCAAAAGCTGTTTGCCAACATTATAGAGGTCACCCAAAGGTCACCCAACAGGTGGTATGTGGTGGACATAAGTAGGCTGCAGCATATTACCAGTGAGAAATTGCACAGAGGAAGTAGCAGAAAGAATATCATCAGAGAAATTTATGACTGGGAAAAAACTTGGGCCAATAACAAAGCAAGAGCAGGTGATAGCTGATAGATGTCCTATAAGTCACACCATTATCCACGCAATGTCAAAAGATATAGTAGACTTCCAGCACATTGGGTATAGCCCCTGTGGATGAATTAAGGGATAGCATAAACAAGAGTTGCACACAATTAGGAGGTTTCCCAAGTAAGTGGAGGGGTTGCAATCTGCATCACTGGAGGGAGTAACTACACTGATGAGATCATGTAAGATCATATATTGTAGTTAGAGCTGGAAGGATCCTTAGAGGTGATCTAGTTCATCTTCTTCACTTTACATACAAGGAAACTGAGGCAGGCAGTTTAAGTGACTTAACTAGGATCACACAGCTAATTAAATACCTAAAGAATGTTTTGAACCTAATTCTTCCTGATGAAGTCCAATGCTCTATCCACAATGTCATGCAACAGCAATAGAAAAACAGCATGCCAGTACAGAGAGTTTGAGTGATAGCTGGTGGATGAACCTATACATTTGCCAAGCATAAAACAGCTCAGTGGCAGAGGACTTCTGATGATTATGAGACTAGTTCTGTCATTGTACAGTGAGAGAATGCAGATTGGAGTGAAGTAAACTCATAAGAATTAGGGGAGTGAGTTTCCACCTGCCATGAAGATGGAGCCATGGTGACTGAAAATTCTTACTTATCTTTCTGAGAATATTCAGTAGGTCCTTTTAGAGAGGTTCAGTCAACTCCATTAGATACTCAGGAATAGGTATCTTCCTTTTTTGGACAGTAGCATTCAAGTAAATATGAACTAGTTATATCTGTGTGAAGCTGCTGGGACAATTAGCACAGAAACCAAGAGCATTTCTATCACTAAAGGGTGTCTTTCATTTACCAGTGACAAAAAGAATGCCAACAGACTTGACTATCAGCCACCTGTGTGATAAGACCTGTCCAGAATGTTTTCCTACCCTCAGGGAAGCAGCTGCATCAGAAGTCCTAAGCTCCTACACTTGAATGTTTTGTTTTGTTTTCTTTTTTACATAATTCAGATCGTTTTCAATTAGGTACAATGTCAAGTTCATTTCACATCACACAAGTCCAATTCCTACAACTGACAACAACTAATTGTGGCTTTAAGTAATTTAAACAGCCAATAATAGCTCTGTTCCTCCAAAAGAATATAGGGAGGAATATGAAATTTCTCTGATTTGGAAAATTAATTTAATAACTTACTTTGAAGAATCAATGATTTTATCAGATCCTCTTGTTTGACCACTTTGGTCTCCTGATCTACCTCTATTAGATATTTTTCTTGTGAACTTACATCAAAACTGTCATGTATGCATCAAAACCTTATTCTTTGGTTGCTTAAGTTAGGATCACAAATACAATCCCTTCAGTCACTGAGCGGCAGCTAATGAAAGTTTTTTAAAAATTCACAAGTCAACTACAGCCATGAAAAAGCACAAGGTGATGGTAATGTTGAATTTGAATAACATATCAATACTCTAAAATTTTAAATAATAACCTTACAAATGTCATTTGATGTAAGTTTGTGGATTTATACTTTCAAAATTATTAATGCTTAAAACTGCATTAAGATATTTGGAAAACCATGTATATAGGACTTCTGCACTAACCATTCTTGGAAATAGGATTCTGTCTGCTTGCCCATTCAGTATCCTTTCATTATCCATTAGGTTATTCTTAGTTTGGATTCTTCAGAGATCATGATTCACTTCCACATTGTGTAACCTACACAATATTGGTGTGAGGAGGGTGAGCTATTGGGTGATAAAAAGTTTGTTATATATTTTATTTTATTATATATTTAAAAGGAATAGCAAGTTGCACATAATAGATTTGCAGTCTCATGTGCAATCACCTTTTTTATTATACTATGTTATAGAAATGCTTGTTTTATTCCATAAATTAAAAATAAAATAAATTAAAATTTTAAAAAAGAAGTTTGGAATCACTGAAAGCATTACACAGTGTGACCCAGCTGAATCTCCTACTACTACCCAAATTTGTAGGTCCAAAGTATACATAATACACACATACACACACGTGTATATATGTATAAATACATATGTATATATATATATATAAAATATAAGAGCTAGTATATGACATAGTGGATAGGGTACTAGGCTTAGAGTCAGGAAAAGTTGGGTTCATTTTCTCCTCTAACACTAGTAATTATGACCCTGGAGAAATCATTTACCCTCTATGTGATTCAGGCAACTCTTTAGGACTTATCTACCAAGTTATAGATGGGTTATTGATCTATGGGAGTTCTCTTCTCTGTGAGATTTCATGTATTCAATAATATGTATTTATAGAAAAACTCAATGTTTTGCTTTTTGTCAGTACATTTTCTAGCTAGCTGCAGCTCTGAACAAAGTACACATGGCAGGGAAGGATAGAGAGAATTTTTGTACATATCGTGGGTCACTATAGCAACAACAACCAAAAAAAAATCACCATCTGGTGGCCAACTCTCTGATAATGATACTCTTCATGCTTAGCTAGACTGGTCTTCTGACAGCAGACACATAATCCTTTGTTGGGCCTGCATTCTAAGCTTTATAGAATGTAAGCTCCTCGAAGGCAGGAATAATTTTGTTTTAGTCTTAGTGACTCCAGACTAAGATAATATTTTTTTTACCAGTTTTATTATTTCATAGGTATAAAGGATTCCCTATAACAAAACTCTCTTTGCCAAAGTAGATCAAAATCTGCTCCAAAACATATAGCCTTAGTGAACTGGCTGGGGCACTCATAGATTAAGCAATTTTCCCCTGGTCTCCTAGCATTTGCCTCAGAGGCATTATCTGAATCAGAGGCTTCCTGATCACAAGGCTAGCTATTTGGCCACTATGTAACACTGCCTCTTATATACTTTACACAGAGCAGGTGTTAACAAACGTTAGTTGAATTGATTTGACTTGATCAGATCTGTCATAGATTGTTCTCCACTAGCATAGACTTCAAGAATCCAGGTCTGCAACTATAAAAGGATGACACATCAGAGTAGGACTTTTGTAAAAGTGATTATAAAACTTTCAGCTCCTGGGCTAAAGGTTCTATATAAACATGACGTATTATTGTAATTTTATTTATCATATTTATATCATACTGCTATTCATATAATTCAACTTCCCAGTTAAGTATTATAAATTTTTTTTCCTCGATTGTATCATATGACTCCCAATAAAATTATTTGAACTTGCTAATGAGAATTAGAACAGGCAGTATTCTTGTCCCCTAATTATTTACTCTTGGACTACAGATAGAAAACTTTCATAGCATTATACTCTATTACTAAGATTCATATTCAACTGAATAAGTAATATTTCAGTATTCTTTGTAATTAAAAGGGAAAAGAATAATGACCACGGAAGTAGATAAAAGAGGCTCAAAATACTGACCCCATTTTTTGGAGTCAGTTTTTTAGGGCATATATACCAGTAAGATCAAGTAACAAGAGGTAAAATGCAAACATAATGGAAAGAGGCAATCATTATCATAGGAGGATACTTATCCCAAATTCCTCTATGTTTCCTCACATTGTTCCCAAATGGCCTTCCTTGTTCTTGACATACCCTTTCTCTCTCATTAATGTTGACTGGCATCAACCCTCACTGCCTTTTCCAGAAATGTTCTCAGTTACTTTAAAGTTCTGCTGTCCTAGTGATTCTGGTATCAAGATAAAAATCACTATTGATTTTCATTAGGCTTCACACCAGGACTACCAGAGGTGAGCCTGTCTTTCATACAGGTTTTAATTATAGATTCATATTCATACATAGATTAGAAAAGACAGCAAATGAACAGATTTACGAATTTGATGAAATGTTCTTTAAAATCTGGCATAAATTTCAATGGCATGTGTGGAGCTGAAGTTAAACCTTAAGAAAGTCATTTTGTAAAACAGAAGTTTAATGATTGAGAAGAAAACTATCATATATTTTAAAAACCTAAATATGAAATTTAGTAAATGATACACAAAAATGAAATTTAAAATTGTTTTGAATGTAGCAATATATCCTTTTGAAAGGTATTTTAAAAACAGGGAGTCACTCATATCCAGATAAGATTTAAAAATGAACATCAGTGAATGTAACTCTTTTGAAAGAAAGAACATTTCAAATAGAGGAGATCATGGAAAATAAAATTGAAAATAATAATAGCTAGCATTTAAAGAGCACTTGAAGGTTTCCAAAGTGCTTAACATAGATTGTCTCATTGGATTCTCACAACAACCTTGTGAGGGAGGCGCTATTATTATCTCCATTTTACAGATGAGAAAAATCAAGGCTGAATGGTGTTATATGATTGGCCCAGGATTACACAGTTAGTAGGTATATAGGATTTAAACTGAGGTCTTTCTGACTGCAAGTCAGAAAGTGCTCTATGTATTCTGCCTCATAGCTGACTCTACAGGACAATTTTGATTACATAAAATTGAAAAGATTTTGAACAAATGAAATCAAGACAGAAATAAGTAAAACAGTTAATTGGGGAAATTTTTGTAGCAAATTTCTCAAATAAATGTCTGATAGATGAGATATATAAGGAATACTTTTACATACACATATGTGTATATGAGCTGTTCTCCAATAGAAAAGTTATCAAAAGATAGGAGCAGGAAATTGAAATCCAAGCTACCAATAATTACGCGGAAAAATGCTCCAAGTCTATAATGATATAAACGCAAATTAAAATGACCAAGATTCTACCACATACTATTCAAATGAACAAAGATAAAAAAATAAAGAAAGTGATAGTGCTGGAGTGGGAGAACAGCACACTAATAAACTATTAGTGGAGTTATAGACTGATCCAACCATTCTGAAAAAAAAGTAATTGATTTCTTTTTCTACTCAATTCTATTTTATTGAAGGGCAGAGCCAAAATGGTGGAGAAAAAGCAGGGATTCTCCTGCGCTCTCCGCCAAGCCCTTCCAAACAACTTTAAACAATACTTCAAAACAAATTATGGAGCAGCAGAACCCACAAAACGACTAAGTGAAACAATTTTCCAGCCCAAGACAACTTAGAAGAGTGGCAGAAAAGGTATGTTGCACCAAGGTAAGAATGGAGCATAGTCCAGCACAGGCTGTGCCCCAGCAAAGCAGCAACAAGCCTTGGGAGCAATTGAATCAGTGGCAGCAGTGTTGGTTTCCAGACCTCTCAGTTCACAAACACTAAGGGGTTCAGACAGCTGGTGAGAAGGACATTACAGGGCTACCTCTGCTGGCACTGGAGGCAGGGCTCTGTTGCATTGCCCATATTTAGATCTTGGTTGCAGTCCTGAGTCTCAGTGTCAGTCTCAGAGTGAGGAGGAGCATTAGCACACCAGGGCTTGCAGCCTCGGGGGAGCTGGGACTCTCATCACAGTTCCAGGGCAGAAAAAGAGTGCTTGTGGCTGCTCACAGACCAAAGAACAAGCCACAAGAGTAGTAAACTGATTTCTCCTTAGATCAAATCACCTTGGAAGCATCAAAAACTTACAGGTTCCCAGAAATATCTCTGAAAACAACTGCACAAAAAACCTGAAGCTTGGCACAGTGCCCCCTCCACTCCAGAAGCAGAGCTCCACTTTAGCACAGAATTAAAAGTCAAGAAATAGACTGAAAAATGAGCAAAGAGCACAAAAGATCCTGACTCTAGAAAGTTACTATGTATGGTAACAGGGAAGATCAAAACACAACCTCAGAGGGGCAGCTAGGTAGCACAGTGAATAGAGCACCGGCCCTGGATTCAGGAGGACCTGAGTTCAAATCTGGCCTCATACACCTGACACTTACTAGCTGTGTGACCCTGGGCAAGTCACTTAACCCCATTGCCTACCCCCCCCAAAAAGACATGAAAACACAACCTCAGAAAAAGAAAACAAAGAAAAAATTCCTACATCCAAAGCCTCAAAGAAAAGTATTAATTTATCTCAGACCATGGTAGAGCTCAAAAAGAGTTTTAAAAATCAGGTAAGAGAGATTGAGGAAAAATTGGGAAAAGAAATGAGACTGATGCAAGCAAATCAAGAAAAAAGAGCCAACAGTTTAGTAAAGGACACACCAAAAAAAAAACCCACTGGAGAAAACAATATCTTGAAAAACAGAATAGGCCAGATGGCAAAAGAGGCACAAAAATCCAATAAAGAGAAAAATGACTTGAAAAACAAAATTGGCCAAATGGAAAAGGAGGTACAAAAGTTCACTGAAAAAAAATTCCCTAAAAAATAGAACTGGGCAAGTGGAAGTTAATGACTCCATAAGGCATCAAGCAACAATAAAAATCAAAAGAATGAAAAAATTGAAGAAAATGTGAAATATCTCATAGGAAAAAAACTGACCTAGAAAATATATCAAGAAAAGATAATTTAAGAACTATTGGACTTCCTGAAAGTCATAATAAAAAAAGAGCCTAGAGATAATCTCTCAAAAAATTATCAAGGAAAACTACCCTGATATTCTAGAACCAGAGGATAAAATAGAAATTGAAAGAATCTACTGACCACCTCTTGAAAGAGATTCCCAAATGAAAACTCCCAGGAATATTATAGCCAAATTCCAGAGCTCCAAGGTAAAGGAGAAAATATTGCAAGGAACCAGAAATAAACAATTCAAATATCATGGAGCCATAGACAGGATAACACAAGATTCAGCAGTTTTTACATTAAAACATCGGGGGGCTTGGAATATGGTATTCCAGAGGGTAAAAGAGCTAGGATTACAACCAGGAATCACCTACGCAGCAAAAGTGAGTATAATCCTTCTGGGAAGAAAATGAATATTCAATGAAACAGAGGACTTTCAAGTATTTCTGATGAAAAGATCAGAGCTGAATAGAAATTTTGACTTTCAAATACAAGACTCAAGAGAAACATAAAAAGGTAAACAGGAAAGTGAAATCACAAGTAATTCAATCAGGTTAAACTGTTTAAATTCCTATGTGGGAAAATGATACTCTGTAACTGCTAAAACTTTCTCATTATTAGGGCAGTGAGAAAGAGTATACAGAGACAGAGGGATGGATGTGAGTCGAACATGATGGAAGGATTATCTTTAAAAAAAATTAAGGGGTGAGAAAAAAAGGATGCACTGGGAGAATGGGAAAGGGAGAGGTAGAATGAGATAAATTATCTGACATAAAAAAGGCATGAATGAGCTTTTACAGTGGAGGAGAAAATGGGGAGGAGGTGGCAGGCAACACTTGAACCTTACTCTCATTGGAATTGGCTCAGAGAGGGAATAACATATACACTCAGTTGGGTGTAGAAATCTCTCTTATCCTACAGGAGAGTAGGAGAAGAACGGGATAAAAGAAGGTGGGGAAGTGGGACCGATAGAAGGGAAGGCAGAAGAGGTAAAAGCCAGAAGCAAAACACTTTTAAGAATGGACAGGGTGAAAGGAGAGAGAGAGTAGAATAAATAGGGGGAAAATAGAATGGAGGGAAATACATAGTTGCCATCATAACTAGGAAAAAAAATACATTAAGTTTCCCTGATAAAGACCTCATTTTTTAAATACATAGAGAATGGACTCAAATTTATAGAAATAAGAGTCATTCCTCAATTGGTAAGTGGTCAAAGGATATGAACAGGCAGTTTTCAGATGAAGTAATCAAAGCTATCTATGGTCATATGAAAAAATGCTCTAAATCACTATTAATCAAAGAAATGCAAATTAAAACAACTCTGAGGTACCACATCACACCTATCAGATTGGCTAATTTGACAGAAAAGGAATATAACAAATGTTGGAGGGGATGTAGGAAAATTGAGACACTAAAGCACTTTTGGTGAAGCTGTATATTGATTCAACCATACTGCAGAGCAATTTGGAACTATACCCAAAAGGCTATAAAACCATGCATACCCCTTTGATCTAGCAATACCACTACTAAATCTGTATCCCAAAGAGATAAAAAAAGAGGGGGGAAATAAAATATTAAATTTAAATAAAAAATAAACTAGAAAACAAAAATAATATTTCAGTTCCAGATTCTCTCCTTCTGCCAAACCCCTCCCCCATTGAGAATACAAGAAATACAAACCTTGTTACATATATAAAATCATGCAAAAGATATTTCCATGTTAGTTATATTCTGGGGAGGGGGAGACAAGAAAAAGGAAGAAAGAGAAAAAATATGCTTCAATATACACTCTAAGTCCATCAGTTCTCTATCTGGAGGTTGGTAGTATTTTTCATCCTGAGTTTTTTGTTTTGATCAGAGTTATTAAGTCTTTCACAGTTATTTAGCTTTACAATATTGATGTTACTGTATAAATTGTTCTCTTGTTTCTGCTCACTTCACTTTGCATCAATTTATATAAGTCTTCCCAGATTTTTCTGAAACCATCCCTTTCATCATTTCCTTCAGCATAATAATATTCCATCACATTCATATACCATAACTTGTCTAGCCATTCCCCAATCGATAGGTATCCTCTCAGTTCCCAATTCTTTGCCACCACAAAAAGAGCAACTATAAATTTTTTTGTATATATTGGCTCTTTTTCTTTGATCTCTTTGGGATACCAGAAAACAATTTTAATACTCTCGAGTCACTACATTATGAATACCCATTAACCACTGAGATGCCACTACTCAACTTATAACCCAATGCATTCAAAGAAAAGAGGAAGGTGCATATATGTAGAAAAAATACTTATGATAGCATTTTCTGTTATAGCAAAGACCCAGGAACAAAGTAAATATTTATCACGAGGGAAATATCTGGACAAATTATGGTACCGGATGTGAACATAATGGAATATTATACCATAAGGAATTATGAAAGGGACAGGTTTAGAGTGCAGACTGCACAAACCTGTGCATGCTTACATGAACTGATGAAGAGTGAAGTGAGTAAACTAGAATAATTTATATAGTAATAACAGTACTATAAAGAAAAACAACTTTGAAAGACTTAAGAACTCTGATTAAAACAATGAACAACCATGACTCTAGAGAGGTGAAGTATCCTATGTACCTCCTGGCAGAGAAGTAGTGAACTTGAAGTACAGAATGAGACATACATTTTTGGACATGGCCAAAAATGGATTGTTTTATTTGGATTTTTTTCACTTGACTATACTTATTAGTTGCAAGATTTTTGTTTTTCTCTTGTTTCCACAGAAGGTGGGAATTCAGAGGGGAGATAGTAATAGTATTGCTTCTGGAAAAAAGAGAAAAAGGAAATAGAGTTACTGAAGAATTTTTTAAATGCAAAGAGAAAAAAAGAAATTCAGTGGGAAACACAGACAAGTAGTACAGCTTTTAAAGTAACATTTATTGTACACACCCACACATATTTAAGACAAGCTATACATAATAGAGATTTGTGGCTTCATAATATTTTTTCTCTATTTCAGATATGGAAATGTTCAAGAAGAAATTGATTTCAGGGAAAAAATTTATACTTACCCATAATCATTTGAATTTTCTATTGTAATTTTAGTATTACAACAATCTATTGTATTTGGAAAATGTGTCTGAATATATATGGAAGGCTACATAAAAGCTATATGTACTTTGATGTTTTGATAATCAGACTTCATTTGTGAATATATGTACAAATGTACATACATATGTATGATGTATATGAAATAAATGTCCAAACTTTTGGGTATTGAAAAACTATAGCATATGAAGTCTCATTGCTATACTATGAAATAGAAAATATGCATACTATATTATGATCAGCCTATTGCAGTACAAAAGACTCAAGACATTCAAGGGTCTCCTAAATCTTTTGGTTTCATCAATTTTTTACCCCCAAATATATTTAATATGAAAAGAAAAATTAATAACTTCCTATAGCTTGAATATATTTATTTCTGTTTTCTTAATTAGATTTACCACTTTGGAAACTAAATTATGATTCTGATGGTTGGGAATAATACATTTAAAGACATGAACAACATGGAGCTTATTTTTAAAACTGTGTCTCACTTGTCAAAAAGATCAAAAAAGACTTAGGAAGATGGAATTACAGCACACTCTCCTGGCTTATCCATGTATCATTTTCCTTAGAATGAATTTGTTTCCTAAGTTTTCCCCTCTTGAGTTACCTAATTGATATTCTAAACATGTTGGAGGTGGGGGAACATAAAGAATATGACCCATTAAAAAAGAGAACAATTAGAAGTCTCCTCTTATCTATGATTGTTATTATTGCAGAGTTATGAAGAGAAAAAAAACCCACTCTTTTTTATTGGTGTTAGATTTTAAAGGAATCCAGGACAGTAAGTTACTGAGGGCAGAAATACTAAAAACTTCCTAATTCAATACAACAAACACTTCTCAAGGGTCTTCTATCTATAGTGCATGGTGCTAGGAACCAGGGCTATAAAGACAAATGAAATTGCTTTCAAAGAGTTTGCATTCTGACTGGCTGGATAAAACATGTACATACAAATACGTTGCATTAAGTAAATTTGTATGATGTACTTTGTATTAAGTAAATAATACCAATAGCAAATACCAAAAGTAATTTCAAGGGGGAAAAAAATGCTAGTAACTTGGCATCTGGGAAGGTATTGGATAAGAGCTGAAATCTGAGCTGTGCTTTGAAGGAAGCTGGTGCCATTTTTCAACAGATCTAATTCTTAGGAAATTATAGATTCCCCCATCAATTCTAAATTTTCCTGTTTAACTTCTACCCAATGCTCCTACTTCTGTCCTCTTTGGTCTACCAGAACAAATCTAATTGCTCTTCCATGTTATAGCCCTTTAAGTACTAGTAGATAGCTATCAAGCCCCATCCTCTGAAGCTTCTCTCCTTTAGGTTAAGCATCACCAGTTATTTCAACTGATCTTTATGTGGCATGAAGCCAAAGAGTAGTCATTTATGGCATCTCTCTTCTGATACTTGGTGTTGGCCTTCATTGCCTCTTGCCAGCACTATTGAAGTAGCCTGCTGGTTGAAGGATGGTCTCCCTGACTCAAGTCTCTCCCCACTTTAGTGCCTATTTCATTCAGCTGTCAAGTTGATCTTCCTAGAGCAGAAGTCTGATTATGTGATAAATTATGTCATAATGCTTTCTCCATCCCCTCTCAATAAATTCCATTGACTTTCTATCACCTCCAGGATCAAATATGAAATCCTCTGGCTTTTAAGACACTTTATAAACTAGCCCCCTCTACCTTTCCACTTTGCTTACACCTTGGTCACCCCCACAGTACTTTTCGATCCAGTGATGGTGGTCCCCTTGTTCTTAGCACAAAATTCTGCATCTCCTGATTTTGGGGCATTTTTACTGGCTGTCCCCAATTCATGGAATGCTCTCCCTCCCTATCTCTGCTTCCTGGCTTCCTTAAAGTCTCTGCTTCTGTAAGAAGCCTTTCTCAAAAAAAAAAAGTATAAATAAGCCTTTCTCGATTCCATTTAACCCCACTGTTGATTATCTCCTATGTATCCTGTCTCTATCTTGTTTATATAGAGTTGTTGTCATGCTGTCTCCTTGATTAGTCTGTGAGCTGCTTGAGAGCAGGGATTATTACTCTTTGCCTTTCTTTGTGTCTCTGGCACTGAGCACATTGCCTGGCATATGTTGCTGTTCAGTCATTTTTCAGTCCTGTATGACTCTTTGCAACCATATTTGGGGTTTTCTTGGCAAAGATACTAGGTTGGTTAGCACTTCTTTCTCCAGCTCTTTTTACAGATATGGAGCAAACAGGCCATTTCCAGTTGTCTTGATTTTTGTCTTGCCGCTGGACTTTGATAATTCTGGAGGAGAGGGTGAGGCTAAGGATGATTTTGTACTGCTTTACCTCACTTAAGTCCAATTCATAAGCAAGTCAAGATAACCCCCTAGTGTTGTCATTGGTCCTCTTTGAGAATGAAGGACCGCCACCAACAACAACAATGAGGTCTCTGCACAGGACTCCCAGAGTAGCTGTTGTAAGTTAAATCTTTGTCATATGTATTTCCTACTTGTGTGCCTCACTACTATTATGGTCTAAGTTTGAGCTTACTCCTCCCATGGATGCTGAGTGTTTTTGTGGGAAAGAATGAATCAGGTTTTTAGGAGAACATTTTGTATTAACTGTCTTTACTATGTTATCTGAGCAAATACTTTGGTAAAAACTAATTGAGGCTATTGGATGATTATCAAAGGGGACTACTGCATTTGGCACTCAGGACTTACAGCAGAAGACACACAGCCTCTGAGAGTTATCTCTAGAACCCTGAGAACAGAAGTAACTGCCCTCTGGGGACCCAATCAGTCAATTGGAGCAGAAGTTGGAGAATATTGCCATTTATTTTTCTTTCTTTCCTTCTTTCTTTCTTCCTTTTTTCCCCCTTCTTTCTCTTTTTCTTCTTTTCTTCTTCTTCTCCCCCCCCAAAGGTTCCTCTTTCCTTTTGGGGTACAATATCCTTATATGTGGGTGCTCTGTCTATAGGAATATAGTTTCTAGTCACTTATATTTTGTAAGACATTTTGGGGCTTGGGAGCTAGAATTTTTTAAAACTATATTTATTTATTTTTAAAAATTTATTTATTATTTTAAAAGCTGGGATGATTTGCCCTTTTGTCCTGTACAATTTTCTTTTATGATTTCTTAAAATATAGCTCTGCAAAAACAGGCTTTTAAAAAAGCCCATTGTGTTTCAAATGGAGCTACTTAACAACACCTTTAAACCCAAATCACTCTGGCTTTCACTGAATGGCAAATAATAGCCTCCAGCCCAAGCTTCTGTGGCTCATTGTCTAGATTTTATTGATTTGAGTGTAAAGAGCAATTGTTTTCTGTTCTGGCCAGAAACTTTGAGGGTCTTCCCCTCTTAGATTGATGTTTGTGATGGTAAATTGGGCCATCTTTTGTCTCAATTCTTACTTAGCTCTTAGCCATTGAATGAATGTTGCCTCAGACAAGACCTGGGAAAGACCTTAATTTAGAAAGGCCAAGGTTACCTATGGGGTCACCTCGACTTTTCTCTTGCCACTGGACTCTGATCTTTGATGACTCTGAAGGAGAGAGTGAGGCTTTGCACAGCTCTGCTTCACTTAAATCCAATTTACATTCAAGTCAAAACATCATCCTTTTGATGTCATTGGTCCCCTTCAAGAAAAAAAGGATGAGGGCAGCTAGGTGGCACAGTGGATAGAGCACTGGCCCTGGAATTAGGAGGACCCGAGTTCAAATATGGCCTCAGACACATAACATGCACTAGCTGTGTGACCCTGGGTAAGTCACTAACCCCCATAGCCTATCAAAAAAAAACAAAACAAAACAAAAGATGAACTATAATAGATGAGGAAACTGAGGCAAATGGGGTTAGGTGACTTGCCCAGGATCACACAGTTAATAAACGTCCGAGGCCAGATTTGAACTCAGGAAGAGGAATCTTTCTGATTTCATGCAGGTACTGTATCCACTACACCACCTAGCTACCTGACATATCATAAGTGCTTAGTAAATGCAATATTGGTTGAGTGGCTAAAGATCAACTTGGAAAGTGGTCTTTCTACTGGAGTGCCCTAGGGATAATTGCTTGTTGCTATGCTAAGTAATTTTTATCAGTGACTTAGACAAAGATATAGATAGCTTACTTATAAAATTTGCAAAAGACACAAATGTAGGAAATAACACTTTGGCTGACAATTAGAATCCAAAAATATCTCAATAGGCTAGAACATTGGATAGAAACTAATAAAGAAAAATTTAATAGGGATAAATCTTACACTTGAGTTCAAAAAATAAAACTCACAAATATAAGATAGGAAAAAATGTGATTAGACAGTGGTTTTTCTGAAAAGTATCTGGGGATTTTAATGGACTACAAGCTCAATATTCATCAATTGTATGATAGCAATAGGAAAAAAAAAAAAACTCAGATTGCAATAAGAGAAAAGTAGTGTCCAGGACTAGTTCATTCAGTCAACAAACATTTATTAAGCACTAACTGTGCACCAGGTCATGTGCTAAGTGCTTGAAACATAAATATAAGTAGAAAGACACCTCCTGACCTCAAGGAGCTTATATTCTAACAGAGAAAGACAACACATAAAAGGAAGCTGAAAGGGAGAGGTGCGGCAAAGAGACAAAGATACTAAGCATGGGAGCTTGATAGAGAAAATCCAGAGTGCATCCTAGAGAGAAATAAGACATGATTGTGCTCTTTAAATGGAGGTTTTAGGAGGAATCATTCAATCAGAAGGAGTAGCTGAACGGGTGGATGGGTATTTCCAATGTGTGAATTTCAAGACTGAATGAACTTCAGGATAAAAAGTTGGGGTATGGTAGAAGAAACCTGAGAGTGCATCCTGAAGGTGAATGACTAAAGAAGTGTTAGTCCCATTGTACTCTGCCCTGGCCAGAATCACAAACAATACTAAATCAGTGCCTTTATGAAATGTGCTATAGAGACAGAGCATAGCACTGCCTATTCATATGTTAATAAAGTCAATGACAGCTAGGCTTGGATTCTCTAAAACTTTAGAGGACATTTCAGAATCTCTGAACATATTACATAGAACTTTCTTCTTAACCATCACCTTCTGAGATTTTTCAAAAGATGTTCATTGAGTAGTTGTGTATGGTGACCTTCTAATAATAGAAGGAAAGCGCCTACTGCATTTGAAAAGCAGCACTCCTTGGCCCCCTGCTGACTATAGCCTGCGTCTTCCTCTCCTAATATTCTTATCGATGATGTTTAATCATACACTCAAGATGGACAAACATAGATGATGATAATTTAGCAAGTAGAGACTCAGTATACACCCCTGCAATCTATTTGCAGCACTAGAAATTCTGGTTACCCTAAGCAACAGCTATGCAAGTGATCCCAGACTTGATATGTGGGTTGAATGCAAAACTCAACCTTTGCTTCTGAACAAAGGGTACACAGATTTAGTAACCAGAAGATATTTTAACTTTGCATTACTCAGTGCAATCTAGAAATCCATCCCTTAATATGAATATTCTTCTAGTAATGCTATATAGCTAGAATCATGGAATACCACAATAATCCATGGAATCAAAAGTGCTAGTTGTCCAAAGTGCAATAGAGCCACATTCTATAGAAACTATAGGTGGCAGTATTTTGTCTACAATGATTTACATACTATAAGTAGTGTTAAAGATATAAGCCACAACATTTATGATTGAAAAAGGGGATGAACTGGTCCTTGCAAGTGATAACATATAATAGCTCAAATACTGTACTGACACCCATAGCATCTTAAAAAATGAAGATGAAGGTCTCATGGGGTTTGTGGGGAGGCATAAACAAGAGTCAGATAGGATAAAAAGGTATATCTAGGTTGCATTCTGCATCACTGGAAGGAATACCTATGTCAAAAAAATTGCAGGTCCACTAGAGTATTGCTAAATGTAGGTAATATAAAATAAAATAATTTTAAAATGGACTTTTAAATTGGGCAAGTCACTTAACCTCTGTAGGCCTCAGTTTCCTCCTCTATAAAATTAGGGGGTTAGACTAGATATCCTTTGAGTTCCCCTCTAGCTCTATATCTATGATTCTATGAACCAGCAATTTTGGTACCTCATAGAGGATTTGCTTTCCTTTCTACAGTAAAATTTCACTCATCTGGACAAAAGAAGGAGGCAATCTAAATTATAGAATATATTTTATCAATTTTTTTTTTTGCTTTTTTTGGTGAGGCAATTGGGATTAAGTGACTTGCCCAGGGTCACACAGCTAGTAAGTGTCATGTGTCTGAGACTGGATTTGAACTCAGATCCTCCTGACTCAAGACTGGAGCTCCATCTAGCTGCCCCTAGTATATGTATTTAAAAGGAATTATTTCATTATTTTCATATATACTCAAATGTTCAAATGGGCCTGTGATCTAATCAATTCAGAATCTCTCTGATTCAATTGCTGCCAATACATACCTGCCCATCCCATGCAACTCTTGACCACATGCTCCCATAAATTTGCCACAAGTTGGTCAACCAACATACTGGAGGTCTTCTTTGATTTCTCCTAGCATTGAGAGGTATCCTTGCCATGTGACAGGTCTATTATTTCTTCCTATCATTGTTAATATCTTTTACTAACGTTCTTTACAGTTCCTCATTGGTTATATGTTGTTGCCTATATGTACCATAGGTTTCTCCATTTTCCTCTGTGTCATGTTTTTAAAGTCTTTTGAGACTGTTATATTCTAAGTCTTGCTGCCACATGGAAATAATGATAATATCATCAGATTTTTAGGACCAAAAAGCTGGGCCTCTGATTTCATGGGTCATGGGCTCATAAAATAGCTTTGCCATTTCCCAAAGGCAATCCCTTCTACTCCCTTGCTGTTCAACTGTGGGCCCACCTTGTTGTCCATTTGTGCTTTCTGCCCCTAATGTGTTTACTGAAAGGCAAGCTCTATAGATTAGTTGTTCATCTAAATCCATGTCATATTTCATATTTAAGTCAAATTCCTCTAATGATTTGTTGCCTTTAGAAAATATGTTTCAATAAATACGTGAGATTAATATTAATCTTTGTATGTCAAGTTCTGAAATGCTTTGAGGTTTAAACAGTACTTTCCCTTTCCCCCCAAATAAAGAAGTTACAAGATTGTCTTTTGTTTTCACATTACAATCATTTGGGGATACATACTGACTCAATTCCAGAATTGGAATTAAACCCTTCCTTGTAACCAAGGAAAACATTTAAACAAATACTAGCAGCAATGGCAGCAGCAGCAGCAGCTACCTGACAACAGTGTCTGAAGCACAGTATAATAGAAAGAGAGATGGCCTGGAAGACCTGGCTTCAAGTCCCACCTCTGACATGTTCCAGCCATGGTGCTCAGCAAATCTTTTAGTCTTTCAGTGTTCTCAGGCAAATATCCAATACTCTAAATTTCAGAGCAGATACTGATCTCATTGGTGGTAGAGGAATTCTTGGCAGATGGGCTAAACCAGGTTGAGGGTAACCAAAAGGCCTCAAATCCATCAGTGGGTTAGGGTGTCTACCCCAAGCACATGAAGACTTCCCTCAGTGGGAATAGGCAAATGGCAACAATTTATTCCAATGCCACAAAGGTGGCTGAAGCAGGCACTGTGGAGTTCTTAGAAGTTGGTCAGACACTGAACACGCCAAGGTCATTCACTGCATCCTGGGCCATTGCCAGTCATCTTGATTTTTGTCTTGACACTATACGTGAATGACTCTGGAAGAGAGAGTGAGGGTGATGATGACTTTGTGCAGCTCTGCCTTACTTAAACCCAGTTCTCATGCAAGTCAAGACATTACTCATAGCATTATAGGTACTCTTTGAAAATGAAGGACAAACCACAACAGAGGAATTTCCTCACCAGGTACTGTAGAACTGGGAAATCATAAGTCTGGTCTGTAACACGAAAGAGCTCACATATGAAAGTACATGTTAAGTTCTGCCCTCCTATCTCCTACCTCTATGCGGCATGTTTCATTATGTTTTCTTCTGGACTATTTTCGATTTTTCCCCCTAATTGCTCCAAATTTATCTCCCTTTCTGTGATCTTTTCATTTACGTTGTTGTACTCATTTTGTACATTTTTCTTTTAGTTGTACTTATTTCACTCTATATTGATTCATATAAATTTTCCTATGGTTCTCTAAATTCCTTATATTTCTTATTTCTTATAAAGTTTTGTTTAAATCATTGATTTTTACATTCTATGAAAAAAAGGTTTGAGAAAAGTTAAACTTTAACCCATATCCCTAATTAGATTATTGCTATTCTGAAGCAGTGTAGTTCTAATTAATGGAGTTCTACTGTAAAATACAACAAATCGAAATGTCTTTTTCATTTGTAGTCATAGATGACTATTAAATAAATGTATTCACTTTGATAAAGGTTTCACCTTTGCCTTCATTTTATGTGCACAGTGTTTACATAATCTTTAGTTTGACGATGAAATTTCTATTTGTTGATGCAATCTCTGCTTGTGTCAGATTACATGTGTTGGTAACTAAATAATTAAGGGAAAAGTCAAATCCCACATATCACAAACAGTGCCAATGAAATTTGAATAGTATGTCTGAACCACTCAGAATCTTATCACAGACCAGCATGCAATAATGATTTCTCAGAACCAGCATTAGCATTAGAATTCATTCCTGTTTATCTGAGTGCCTCATTTAAAAGATAATTTTTAGAAAATGTAAGTAATATTCAATACAGAAAACTGTGGCCAACTAACCACCCCCCCCTTTCACTCTTATCTTGGAAGACATTAACTCATATACTGCTGATGTTTGTTTTTAATTTTTTGTGGGAAGGATCTCTGCTTTTACTGGGGAGGTTGGAAATTTCCTCTGCTTATGAAGAACCTCAACTGTCTATAACTGATAGTTTCTGAGAGTTACTGGGGAGCAGGGAGAGACTAAATTTTCTGTCCATGTCAGAAGATAGACTTGAAGTGAAGTCTCTCTGATTTCACAGGCAGACCTTTACCCACTGCATTCAGTCAGTCAATAAGCATTTATTAAGCACCTACTATGTGCCTGGCCATGAGTCTGGTCTGTAACATGACAGTGCCCACATAGAAAAGTGCGTGTTAGGTTTTGCCCCTCTCCCCATCTCCTGCCTCTAGGGGGGCATGTTTTATTATGTTTTCTTCCGGAGTATTGCTTTTTTCCCCCAATTGCTCCAAATTTGTCTTCCTTTCATTGATCTTTATATTTACATTGTACTCATTTTGCACATTTTTCTCTTAGTTGTATTTATTTCACTGCTGAAGATGCAAAGAAAAGCAAAAGACAGTCTCTGCCCTCAAGCAGCTCACAATTTAATGGGGAAGACAACAAGCAAAAACATGGGTAAACAAGCTTTCATTCCCCAAAGCTGTAATCCCCACTTCCAGGTATTGAGTTTCCTAACTGCTATTTCCCTTGTAACACAAGTATCTGGCTCCCCATTGTCCGTTCCCTTCAGGGACGCTGGCATCCCCTCTCACAGCACGGTTCCCTTTAGGGATTCAAGCAGTAATCTTCTCACTCCTAGTTCCTTTCAGGACCTGCATGACCAACCCCAACTTCTTCAAATACTCAGGTGTCTGCCCCTTTGCCCTGCCCCTTTAGAAACACAGGCATCTGATATTCCATTATTGATCCTTTTCAGGGACATCTGTGCCTGGCCTTTCACTATTGATCTCCTTTGAGGACCCCAAGATCTTCTCCCTTCAAGGATTTAGACATCCAGTACCTCAATGTTTGTTTCCTTAAGGGACTCAGGCTTCCAAATCAAACTACCTAATTCCTTTAAAAGGGATTTTTAGTCTGGGGTCTGTGAGCTTGCTTTTTATTATTATATTACAATATAATTGGTTTCATTTGTAATCCTATGCATTATGCACATTAAAAATATTATTCCAAGGAGGTGTACCTAGGTTTCACCCGACTGCCAAAGAGGTGCATGACAGACAAAAAAAGTTAAGAACCTCTGTTATAGGAGTCCCAGCCACCCACAACCCAGTTTTTCCTCTTCCTTATCAGCACCAAGGCATCATCTCACCCAGTTTTGTGTCCAATGCTAGCATCACATCACTGGTCACTTTCATTGGGTATCCACACTGCCCTGGACTTCATGGTACTTACCTCCACAACTCCTCCCCCTCTCCCAAATAAGACAAATAGCACTTCAGGGAGCACTTCTACCAGAACACAAAAGTAAGTTACATTCATCATCAGTGTGGCTGGATTTGGAGTCAAAAGATGCAGACTGGAATCTTGGCTCTGCCACTCACTCACTCCCTCCCTCTGCAGCCTTGATTGAGTCGTTTAAAAACTAGAGGTTTCAGTTTCCTCAACTGTAAAGTGAGGGCATTAGACTATATGACCTCTAAGATCCCTTTCAGCTCTAAATCCACAATTCTGTGATCTAATTTTTTTATTAAAAATTATGGCAGTAAGAGGACCTATACTTCAATTAACATCTAAACAAGACAAACTCTTCTTTTTGAGTAGATATAATACTGTAATTTTACAGTTATTTTGATGTTCTAATTTAAACTTTAGCTTGTGAGTTATTTTGTTTTTGTCTTAGAAAATTCCTAAAACTTGATTTGCAAATTCTTTGTCTTTCAAAACAAAATTCTAACAAATATAGATGCTTAGAATTCAATTTTTTTTTTGTACAATATGTCTTTAAAAACTACCACTAGATGGTGCTTTTTTCACTACCTCTAAACTCGCTGAAGTTCATTTATTCTGCCTGTCTGAGTAAATTTCGAGTTGGTTCAAGCAAAATAGCACACTTGACTCAGGATGTTCCTGGATATCGCCTACCGCTGATGTAGTCTGAAGAAGGTATAAATATGATCATTAGTTTACAGTGATGACTTTTTACTAACAAATGGAAAAATACCAGTCTAACTTTAAAGCCTGTTTTGGAGCTGGTAATTTCCATACACACTCTTTTAGAGATAACAATTTACACAGTTTATACATAAGGAAAATTTAGAAAATATAATGAACCATAACATCATTCAAATGTTCCACATTTTCAGAAAGGTATTCAACCTATTTCTACCCTGGGAGTGATAAGCTTATAAAAATGTCAGAGAGTTTTATATTTGTCTTCTAAAAAAAATGTGGATGAAATCCTTTGGCAACACGTCAACCAAGCAGCATTTGTTAACTGCCTAGGCACAGTGATGGAGGTGGGGGATACTAAATATGAAACCAAGATAGCCCCTGTTCTGTAGAAAAAAAGCCTGTATTCTACTGGGATCTGTTATACACAGAACCACATAATGATCCTTCATTAAACAGATGAAGATGATGAAAACGTGATATATTTTAACATAGAAAACTGGAAAAGAAAGTTGTTTTCTAGCTAGTTTCTAAAACTATTTCTAAGTTATCTTATTGCCAGGCAATTCGTTGTTTAAATAAAGAATACAAAAGCATAACCTGTAATTAGAGAGAGTGTAAAATGGGACATTTGGAGGTGGGTGGAGTTTGCTTGCTTATTTATGGATCAATAAGATGCTTTCAGAGTGTGATTTTACTGTTTGTAGCATTCATGCTAATCAGGAAGAACAATATGGCTGAGAAGATTTTCAATAATTCAGAAATACAAAAATCTAATGAAAACTAATTGAGCAATTTAAGCATGGTTTGATTCTGAATCTTTATTTGAATTAAAGGGAGAAAATATTTTCTAAGTGAAAACTTGCTACTGATTACTGTTAGACTTGGTAAACTCAACTAATTCAATAGCTATTATTATTATCCATGTTATAGTTGTGATTTTACTTGTCCCTGGCATCAAAGGTCAAGATTTCTAGCATGGGCACACCTTCTAGAAGGCTGGCAAGAAAGGCCTATCTAAATGGGTATGACTCCAGAGTGTCTGGGTAATGTTGACCAGGAGAAAATGAGAAGGGAAATACGTTCAGGACAGTAGGGTTACAAAGGAGAAGAAAGAAGGTGAGAAGCAGGAATTCTAGGCAAGCTAGGAATTCTTACTTTGGCCTCAGCCTACAAACACTGAAGGTCCTGTTCCCTTCACTCCCCTGCGCTCTGCTAGCCTTCTCTGACATGTCCTTCAGGGATCATGTCCTACACATTTAATGAGGGGTTCATTAAAAAGAAAAACTTTAAAAATGGCAAATGATATCCAATACAAAAGCACAAGATCTAGTTCATTATAAATCCATATGTAAGACTTACAAATTCATATTTTAAAAAAAAAAAGTCCTCATGGTTTGCACCTTTGCCATTCTGGGCTAAGATCAAACTGGGAGGACTGGAGTTTCTGGGACCGTAATAGAAAAATCCAGAGAATGGTCATGAAGGCATGTTCACCTAGGTGGCTACACCTAGGAAGGTCAGGGAAACTTCTAAGTATTTATTGTTATATGTCAAGCTCCATGTTAGGTTATGGAGCTACATAGGGAAAAAAAACAAACAATTCCCTGCCCTCAAGGATTTCACATTCCAATGGGGGTGACAGCAGGTACATAATTAGATAATCTAGAGGCAACCTTAGAGGGGAAGGCACTAGCAGCTGGATAGAAGGGAAAGACCTCCTGCTGAAGGTGTGGTTGGAGCTTGGGTCTTCAAGGATGCTAGGGAGTCTGGGAAAAAGAGGTGGGGAAAGGAAGCATTCCTGGCACAAGGACTAAAGTCCTACAACTGCCATCTTGCTGTAAAATACTGATAAAATCCTCTGTCCCTGTAGTGTATGGAGATGGGAAGTTTATATTAAACAAATGAACTTCCTTATTTTTTCTTTTGTAGTTTAGGCACAGAAGGGTGAGCAAAGATATGGATCCTTGCCCCTAAGGGTGGATATTGAGGTTTACTGTAGTTTCTGTTACTATGGCTGCTACTATTGAGCTCACCAGGTTTTTTTTAATTAAACCATTTTTCTTTCAAAACCTTGAAAGAGCTAAATGATTTGCTAATAACATGCTGGATTTAAGAGGGAAAAAAAGAAGAGTTTCCAGTAGGAATGGGTTGTGAAGGTGGGGAGAGAGCCATGTATGACTGACTACCAACCCTAGGACTCTGGAGTAACAGAGTTGTTAGCATGCTGAGCCTATATACATGCAGGAATGTCCTACATGTGGGTGGGTATTCCTGTTACAGGCAAAAGGCAAAGGCTTCATTCAGAAGCTTTCTTAGACAGGCATTTCCCTTGAGTCTGAAAGCTCTTACGTCGTAAAATTAAGCAGCGAAGAATTAGAAAGGAGCTGAGAGTCGTCCAGTACCATTTGTCCTAAGCAGAGCTTCCCCTCTAAAACATCACAATCGACAAGTTATTCAGGCTCCACTTGAAGACCACCACTAGCGGGGACATGTAACTCTTGAGGCAGCCCACTCTTACACTTAGGGTTAGCTCTGGTATTGTATCATTGGTCAGTTTTCCTGGGCATTGCCCTGAGTTCCATGCTACTTACTCACACAGATCCAGGGAAAATAAGTCACTTGGCACTTTGAGAACCACTGCTTTACATGTGAAACGCACTCCCTCATTGATGAACTGACAGCAATCTGGATCCCCTTCTTTCTATAACTCACGTGGCCCTGCTACCATGCTCTACTTCCTTTAACTGACTTTACAGGAATCAGATCTTTTCTCCTGTCCAAATCCATGTACCCATGTCATTGATATAAACAGACTATGAAGAGACCCACAGAAAACAATCACAAAAGTGGGAGCCAAGGAAATCCCCAACCACACTGGCTCACTGTCACAGACACCCACCAACTGTCCCGAGCATGTGTGCTATACCTTGCTCTGCAGCTGCAGAATGGCCTTGGCCAGTTTCACAACCTGAGTGGCTTTACGGCAATGGAACCTGAAATTAATACCCCCATGGTTAATCACCACCCTATTAGCAGAAGGATTCCTAACTGTTGCTCCTCCCTGTCCCGGGCTGCATCCAGGCCTAGTGCACCTCTCACTCCCTGATTCATCTAGGGTACATCAGGGGCTTAATGCTTCATGTCCTTGCCTGCTGCTGAGATCACCTACTTTTAGTCCTTTCCCCCATGTCCTCCCTCCCCTTTGGTGGGGTGGCTAGATCTTCTTTGTATGCTTTGGACAAAAACGGAGCATCAGGGCTGGGATGTGCATATTCTCCCTTTCTCAAGTCCAAAACTCAAATCTATTGCTCACTTGATGAGCTAATGAATTTCACTTCTTTCTTTAACAATCCAAGATCTCATTCACCTCATACTCCTCTTGTGTGTTGAACTTAATGGACACCCATGGCTCCTATTACTGTGGAAATTCTTGCTGATATACAGATTTGAAATATATAAAAGACAGTAGATCCATTAGGTCCTGAAGAGGCCTACTTCATAGGTGACTAGTTTGAGCACTTGCCCACAATAAATGTTCCTCAGATTCAAGTAATTCTGTTATCATGAGACATATGCACTACTAAAAATCACCCAGTGTGCAAAATTGTGCAATAATACCCACAGAGCTCACGGTGAAAATGGGGTGAGAGGTACAACAGTCAGACTTGGTCCCAGGAAAACCGGGGACTTGCTATGACATGAAGAACCCCCATTGTGAGGTCTGGGTCACTAATTATGCCAGGTCACTAATCACTGCCTATAATTAAAATTGGGATTGGCACAGCATCTCCTGTGAGGTACCATGGCCCACCCCTCAACAGTGCCAGACCCATTTCCAACGATGTTGTGAGCCTCAGGTCCAGCTTTTCCTTGGCTAAGTCACTCGGGGGTGATGAGAGTCAAAGGCACTGTTTTAGGTGAAGATAAGTTGGGAGTCTCCTTGTCTTCCCTTCCCTTCTGTGTCTGCCTCGCCAGGCCCCCATTTTCCCTCCTCCAAGGTCATATCACGCCCCCTTCCCAGTAACTCTCACTGCGTCCTGGGGGACTCTCAGCTGGAACCAGGGATTTCTTCTTTCCACAGGCCCTGTTGTACACTGGCACACCCCTCTCCAAATTGGTCTGTAGAGGTCCACCTCCAATGCATATTTTGCCACCACAACCTGTGTGACTTTGATGACCAAATAATACATAAACAAAATTCTAGTGCTCAAACAATTTCTAATACATCAATCCTGTTAAAAACAAATTTGCACTCTCCAAATAAGTGTTACAATGGAACTCATTGTACTGCTTGTCCAATGTCACAGGTACTAATATAATAATAAATGCTTATACACCAATTATATCTTGTTTCCTATTTCCAGAAAGGAAGCCTCGGATCTTCAGTTATCTCCTTGTCTACTCTATAGAGCTTGTAAGACCAGGTCTGAAGGAGTTTCTTTCACCTATCCAAATCAGGCATCTTTATTCTTTGGCATTTTCATTGAGCAGAGGTGAGATGTCTAGCTTTAGGTAAATGTGACTGATGAATGATCCCTAAGGTTGAGTTTAATGCAGTGTAGAATTCATAGTCCTGCTTTAGGCATAGAGTGAAATTGAAAAAAAAATTGTTTGATGTCATATTTTGCCTTGTCTATTTGCTTATTGACCAAACTCTTCTCCAAAACTTGGCCATGAGTTGAAGCCCCAATTCTGAGAGGATCTGTGCCAAAATTCTGTGTAATATTACCTTCAAAACTGCCAGACCATCCGTAAAATGGATGTCAGTTTGAGGATCAAGCGACACTGTCTTGAAAAGTGGTTGACCACCAGAAATATGCTAGAATATCCCAGGGATAGTAGTAAAGCAGTTAAGAAATACATCTACATATGATGCCATGGTCTTAGCATGGCTATGAATACTTATCACATAGCTGAATCAACAGGCACTCATCTCAACACTGGTCAGTTCCTCTTGATATCTGTACTGCCCTAAAATCCAAGCTACTCACTTTACAAATCCAGACATCAAATTAGTGGTACTTCTGCGGTCTATTTTATAAAGGAATATAACAAATATGATTTTTTATGGAACTAGTTTTTCTCCTTTCCTCCCCCACCTGTGGCCTCCTTTTGATATAAAACATCACAGAAGGCCACAGAGAACTTAAAAAAGAAACAAGAAAGGTGATTCAGGATGACCATATGCCATCATGATCTTGATTCCCTCATCTTTAAAACAAATCAACTGGACTAAATGATCTCTAAGTCAGTCAACAACATTTATTAAGCACTTTTTATGTGCCAGGCATTGTACTAAGAGTTGAGGCTATAAAGAAAGGCAAAAACCCAGTTTCTGCCCTCCAGGAGCTCATCTAATGGGGAAGACAAAATGCAAACAACAACATGCATATAAGATACGCACGGTGTAAATGGAAGATAATCTCAGAGGTAAGGGAGAAGTGGAGAGAGGGGAGGGACTGGAAGGCCTCTTGCAGAAGGTAGAATTTAAGCTTACTCTTTAAAAAAAAAAAAGCCAGGGAAATCAGGGAAGGCAAGGAAGCCAAGAGGCAGAGGTGAAGAGGGAAAGCATTTTGGTCAAGGAGACGGTCAGTGAAAAGGTGTGAGCTGGAAGATGGAGCATCATATGGGAAGAACAACAGGAAAGTCATTGTCACTGGATCTGAGTATATACGGAGGGGAGTAAAGTGTAAGAAGAGGGGCCTTAAAAAACAGAGGATTTCATATTTGATTCTGGAAGCTAATCTCTAAAGTCAGCTTCTAACTTCAGCATTCCATAAATCTATTCATTTTTGTAAACCTACTTTCCTCTGCTCTACTCCATGAATCCTACACTTCAGACAAAACAGCCATGACATTCTCCAATTACATTTTGTGCCTCCTCTGTTTTCCCTGCCTACTTACCTTTGTTTATGCCATTCTCTTTGGAATGCCCTCCCCTTTTCCATTGGTACCTATCAGAATCTTAACCCAGGGGTCAAGGAAGGTCAAGCTCAAACATCACTTTTGCCTTGTAATCTTTCATTATTAATGCCTCCAGAGCTGTCCTTTCTTCCTCTGAATTCTTTTAGTACTTTATTCATATCAGAGGGTATTTTTTCTATTAAGACCTTGTAGTGTAGTCACATATATGTACATATATATACACGTATATATATACATATATGTTTAATTTTCTCTATAAAGGCAAGAACCATGTCTCATATATCTTCCTGCCTCTGATGACACATAGCAGAAGATCTTACACAAGGCATTCAAAAAACAGTTTTAACTAGGTTGCACAGTGCCTAATCCACCTACCTCCAGTGATCTCCTAGCGAAACAAAAACTTAGAGCCAAGTTCAACTGCCTGTGAGATAGAGTGTACTAGATAAAATCTAGTAGAGATTTCTATCACTACTTACTTTTTAGTGGAATACTACATGTCGGTGGTACATGTTGGTTAGGGAGATGAGGGCCAAGGGGATGGATTAATAACCAAGTCCAAAGCCTCTGTGCACACACCATGATACTCATGAAGAGGAAGTTGTTCTACAGCAAGCCTTGTAGTTTCCAAGGCCCTCAACCTCTACATGCACCTACTCTCACTTTCACCTATTGGACTATACTTGAAGTATACACCATTTCTCTAGTTATTACATTTACCTGGACTCATTGTCCTTCTCAGGCCACTTTTTCTCCTCCTTAGGCCTCACTGGAAATTCACATTCCCCTCCACCAGTACTTCTCTCCCACAGCCTTGTTCACTGATTTCAGGCCTGTCTCCAAACCACATATACTAGGACTATGCCTATTTCCTGGTACTACTAAATCACCTTTAAGGAATTGCAACTACTTGCTCCTGCTTGAAACCTCCCCACAATGACAGCAGCAGGAGAGAAAATCGTCTTGTGGAAAAGGCAACACTTGGTGTGTTTTCCCTTCTCTGTCCTATAGTGACACGATTTTCTGACATTTTGCTCCTTTCAATTTCGATATCATTTTGTTCTCACAATAGCCCTAGAAGGTAGGTGCTATTATGATCCCCATTTTACAGGTGGGGAAACTGGGGTAAATAGAAATTAAATGACTTGCCCAGGGTCACATAGCTAGTGCCTGAGGTCAGATTTGACTCAAGTCTTCTTGACTCCAGGTCCAGCCCTTAAGTATGTTCACATGATAAGGAGGGCTGGATTTAAGCGCCATATAAAAATTTCTTACCTCCAGAAATGATCTCTTTGCCCCTAAAGGTCTCAGGGAGGGATTTCGTCAGCTCTTTCTCTTTCCCATAACTCATCCTGGCCACTAAAAATTTTCTCTGCCTAGTAACTTTGGACTTGAGCTCTTGTGGTGGTGGTGGTATTATAGAAAGATTCTTGGACCTTCCTATGACTGATTTTGGGGAGTGTTACTGTCCAGATCTCACATTAGGGTGCTGGTAGTACTGCCTCCACCAGTGGGTTAAATACTTTGGGTCACTACATCAGTAACAAAGGCTTCTGTAGTTCTATTCGAGGATACTGGGGGGATCTAAGTCCTCTACTTGATGTCTCATAGTAGTTTCCATTTTTCCTGACTACAAGCTCCCTTCCTGTTCTGAACCTGAGGCTGGTGATAATGGCAGGCTAAGTGACCTGGGTCTTCACACTGAAAGTACAGGCTGTGATGTGTTCTCTCCTGCCAGTTCTTAGAATCTTGCCTGTATTAGATGGCTCCTAGGTTCATGACTTTAGGATTTTGTAACTTTCCCATTGAATAAATTCCTGCTTTCTAATTCTTTGGATCTATGCTCACCCTCTCTTCCAGTGTTCTAGTCTATTTTTCAGAGGGACAAATGTGTCTACCAGACCCAACAGGTTACATGGAAAAGGAACCTTGCTAAATGGTCTTGGAGTTCTTTACTCAGGCCCTTAAAGATTTCCCCAGAATTCCTCCTCCTAGGCCAAAGGTTCTCAGTTGGTGAAATTATTTCATAATAAAACCCCTGATGTTCCCTGTCTACTGCTTAGCAAAGAAACTGTAGCATCCCTTATTCTGTTAAGGTAACTGAACATTCAGATTAAAAAAGATAACTTATTCAGTAATGGTATTTCCCTTCCATCAAAGGCATTGTTCAGTGAAGTGAAGCACTTCCCTGCTTCCAGCCTGGAAGGCTACCCATCCCTTACTGGTTATAGTTTAAAGATTTTGTGGCACTGTGCCAGAAAATCAAGGGACCTCCCTTCAAATTTACACCAGTTCACTAATGAACGTATTGGGTCTAATCATTCATTCAACTACTTTCAAATCCACCTGTCATATCATGATTTTGTCCAATACTTAACTGAAATCTAGATATACTACCATCTATATCATTTCCCTGACCTATTTACCCTGTTGAGATTAGTCTGGTAGGACCTGTTCTTGATGAAGACGTGCTGTCTTTTAATAATCACTACTTCCCTTTCTAAATGCTTACAAATCATCCCTTTAATATATTCTGAAATTTTACCAGAAATAAAAGTAAAATCCAATGGTCCATACTTGCTTCATTCTTTTCCTTTCATTCAGTACAGAATAATATTTGCTTTCCCCCCAGGCAATTCTGCAGCAGTGTTCCCTGTATGACTCATAGGCATCTTAAACTTACCACATGCAAAAAGGAACTATTCGTTTCTTCCTAACTTTATTTTTCTTCTAGACTTCCCCATCTTTATTAAGGACACCATCATCCTTCCAATTGTCCAAGTTAATAACCCTGGAATCATCCCTGCATCTTCTATTCTCTCATACTCCACCCCCTTCATCATATAGAATTAATGGTCAATTGTTTTATCAATTATAGTTTCAAAATATCTCTCAACCATCCCTGTCTTGCAACCTACACAGTTCTGTTACGCAGTCATTTCAGTCATGTCCAACTCTTTGTGGCCCCATTCGGGGTTTTCTTGGCAAAGATACTGGAGTGATTTGCCTTTTCCTTCTCCAGCTCATTTCACAGATGAGGAAACTGAGGCAAACTGTCTGAGGTCACATTTGAACTCAAGTCTTCCTGACTCCAGACTTAGCACTCCATCCACTATGCCACCCAGCTACACACTCACACAGTACAGGCCCTCCTCTCTCACATGGACTACTGTATTACAACAGGCAGCTAGGTGGTGTAGTGAATAGAGTGCCAGGTCTGGAATCAGAAACACTCATCTTCCTGAGTTCAAATCTAGTCTCAGACACTTACTAGCTGTGTGACACTGGGCAAGTCACTTAACCCAGATTGCCTCAACTTCCTCCTCTGTAAAATGAAGTGGAGAAGGAAATGGCAAATCACTCCAATATCTTTGCCGAGAAAACTCCAAATGGGGTCACAAAGAGTTGGATATGACTGAATCGACTGAACAACAACCTAAATGATCTACATAGTTAGTCTCTCCTGGCTCAAATCCATCCTTCACAAATGTGCCAAGTTGATACTCCTAAAACACAAATCTGTCCATTTGTCTCCATACTCAAAAATCTTCAATGGTACCATTATATGGACCTTAAGATAAAATGTAAACTCTTTCTGCCATTTAAGGACCTCCACAATCTGACTTATCTACCATCCCCATCTTAGTTTATATTACTCAGATTCACATACTTTCTGTTTCAGGCAAACTGCTCTGCAAGCTATTCTTGTACAAGACAGTCCATCTGCTTCCCCCATGCCTTTGCACAGACTATTCCCCCACATCTAGAAATACACTCTTTTGTCACTTCTACCTCTTAGAATCCCCAGATTTCTTCAAAATGCAGCTCAGGTTTTATGTTCTACACAAGGTATTTTCTGATTTCCCCACTTGTCAATGCTCTCTCTCTTTTGAAGTTTTCTGTATCATGCTTTATATATGTTGTAATTTATATTTGCTCATCCAATTCTATGTTGTGTCCCTTCTTTACTCCCTTTTGCACCCTACCTCTACCCCCAACCTTCATGTGAGCTCCTTACAAGTGTGGTTTTTTCCCCTAAAACTTAGCAAAGTTCTCTAGCTGTCACTTCACAAATTTAATAGAATAAAATAGAACAGAATTTAATTTTTCAGTCTCCTAGTTTTTGCTTGAAATACTCTAGTGATGGTGATTCCACTACCTTCCAGGGCAGGCCATTCCATATTATTTAAGTCAAATTGCTGGAAAAAATTTTGTTTTAAATTCTGCTTTTCTGCAACTTCCATCCACAGCTCCTGTTTCTGCTTTGTACAGCCAAGTTTAACTAATCCAACCTTTCTTCCACATGATACTGCCTCAGACACTTGAAGACAGCTATCAAGTCTCTAGCTAAGCCTTCTCTTCTCCAGACTAAGCATCCCTAGTTATTCTAATAGATTCTCATACGTCCTGGTCTCCACTCTCCTCACCATCCCAATTACCTTCCTCTGTTCCTAAATTTTGGTTTTGATTTGGTTTTGCTTTATTTTGGGGTCCAGACCTGTGATTTCATCAGAACAAGTAACTTCAGGAAAATAAATACCCTTTCCTAAGGCAGACTAGCAGCTGTCCAGCAACTCAACAATTTTAGAAAGTTGCCTGGGACACTCAGTTTCAGTGGTTTGCCTTTTGTTACACAGTCACCGTATGTCAGAGGAAGGGTTTAAATGCAGCTCTTCCTGACTTCAAGATCTGCTCTTTATCCACCATCCCATGCTGTGGCACCCTAAAATAAACTCTGTACTGCAAATGTTATCTGAATGGGCCTGTCCCTTTCCTTCTTCTGGAAACCATATCTCTTAATGCAGCTTTAGCCTAGAGTAGTTTTATGGGGGCTACTATTACACACTGTTGACTCAGTTTCACAGCTGATATCAGAGAAGTTCTGCATCAGTTTAATCTGAATTGTAGGTACAGGTAAGGGGCATGTCACGCTAATAGCAAAGGTTGTGAGTAAATTCAGAGTCCAAGGGCCAGAGCAGCCATCAGCAAACAGGGTCAACGATACGCAGTCCCTTGGAGCCTGAGAGGCAGAATCTAGAGGCTAGGGCTAAATAAAGCAAGAGTCAGTAACAGTGAAGTACTAGGCATTTCATAGGAACAAACAGTATTTGTGTTCCATCAATGAGCTAAGCACACTGGGTTCTTTTAAGTTGGAGTGTGTAGGACTAGTACTGACCCTCCTACTCCCTTGTTTTTCCAAATGTTCAGCTGTACACAGTCGTTACAGTTTGGCCTCTCCTGAATGGGAGACAGCTGTATCAGGGCACCAGCTGAAACAAACCTATAAATGCAAATTATTTAGGTTGATCAAAATAACATACACATATAAACTTGTATGAATAATGAGCAAAATATATGCTGCAACAACTCATAATTGATTTGTAATTACATAATTAATAATAAGTTGTTTGCAATATTTGACAAAGGGATAGAATGCCATTCTGTCAGGCATTCTGACAGTCTCTGTAACACCTCATGCAGCTCACCATTTACACTGAACTACAGCTGTACTTCCAATAAAAGAGATTTGTTTCTTGAAAACAAAATTAGCTTTGTTAACTAATTCTATCTGCCCTCCTTCTTTTGGGGGAACAAACACCTGCCCAGCCAGATTTTACTCCCTTAGTCATACTGTAAAAACCACAATGAAGTAGGGCAGGAAGCAGAAGGGATAGGCAGGAGAAAGGAAGCTCTCACCCAAACTTTAGCAAAAGCCAAAGTCCATCAGATTTGGGAAACAGGTACCAGTGATTTGATAGAAGTAATCTAATGATTAGCTGAGAAGTTATGTGATTATAATAAAATACTCAACTGTTAATAAAGCTAAAAGATGACTCAATCATTTTTATAATCAAGATATATGTGCCTGTCACACACAGGTCACAAAGTGCAAATACATAAACTTCCTTTGATGTGTGTTATGAGAAAAAAGTCCCTGACACCTACCAACAGTGCCTTCCTGAGTATATGCTGCATTGGCCACAGAATGCAGGTTCCTCTTTGCAATTTCTTATTTTTAAAGGGGTAAAGAGAAGAAAGAGGGATTGCTTTTAAATATTTGTTTTCAAGGAATTAAGAGCCCTTTCCTTTCAAATAGTAGACTTTTTCTAAGTGATCTATTCTAAGAAGCAAGTATTTGCTATTTTTTGCTAGACCTGCTTAATAAGCTTGTAATCCATGCTGTTAATATGCATCTCATATGGATGTCTGTCTTTTGCAATTTTCTATGTAATTAATTACATAATGCATTTGGTTGCTTTTTATTGTTCCATTTATACCTGGACTCCAGTGTTCTACAGGAACCAGGCAAGTTTTCATGAGAAATGACTGGTAAAGCACATCTCTGACTCATTCCTATTAAATTAACATCTGTGGGGATCAAGACTGCAGTAAAAGAGTTGCTCAGCCTGAGTTTCCATAATAGTACCATGGGATAAGCAAACCAAAGTATAGACCTATTTATTACTGTAATGTTTCATTACTCTGAACTCCAAAGAACAGCAATTTCTCATCACTTACATAGAATTTTCAGCAAAATTTATATTCGTTTAGTAACCACTGCAATAAAGTAGTATAAACATCATTGGCAGGAGAAATATTTAAAATAGCTAAGAAAATAAACTATGTATGAATGCTCAAAAGTATTTATTTATATATAATAATTGATATTTTAATAACAAATTATTTTCATTAAGGTAAATCCCCCTTTTGATTCTTTTTAAGGCAGCACAGTGTAGTGGAAAGCAAACTGGATTTGGAATCAAGTCACGTCAATAAGAATTTTTAAGTACCTACTCTACTGAAGTTTTTAAGGCACTGTGCTAAGTACTGAGAATACAAAGAAAAGCCAAAAGAAAATCCCAAAAAACCAACACAGTCCAGCTCTCTAGAAGCTTGCATTCGAATGGGAGAGAAAACATACAAACAAATTATATACAGAATAAAATGGAAATTATCTTAGAGAGAAGTCCCCAAGATTAAGGAGGACTGAGAAAGGCCTCTGACAGAAGGTGGAACTTTAGCTGAGACTTAAAGGAAACTAGGAGGTAAATAGGGGGAGGGAGAGAATTTCAGGCATAAGAGACAGTCATTGAAATGCTTTGAGTGGATGGCAGGTTAAAGACTGTAACCCTGCTGAACTCTATCAATATTTCCCTCCAAACAACTTTAAAATAACACCTCAAATTAAATTTTGGAGTGGCAGAGCCAATAAAAAATCAGAGTGAATCATTTTTTCTGGCCTAAGAAAACTTAGGAGGTCTGCAGGAGGAGTCTGTGACACTTGGCTGGAGGCCTGTCCAGAGTGCACACTTGAGGCACAGCCACAGCAGCAGCAGCAGCTTCCAGACCTTTCAGTCCAAAGATGTTCTGAGTCACAGTTCCAGGGCTGAGAGGAACATTTGTGGTCAGTCACAAGAGAGCAGGGGCCCTGGTCGCAGTTCCAGGGCCAAGAGGATGCTAATGCTTATTGCTGCAGGGGAGCATGGACCCTTCCTGGTTAAAGACCAGAGTGCAGACCAAGAGAACAGTCACCACATTTTGCTCAAGATCTCACCACCTTGGAAGCACCAAAAACTTGTAGACCCCCAGAACTAGTTCTGAAAGCACCAGCATGAAAGAGCCTAAATCTTAGGACAGTACCTTCCCACCTCAAGGTGAGCAGAGCCCAAATTTAAACATAAAGTTAAAATCAAGAAATAATCTGGGAAAATAAGAAAACAACAACAACAAAAAAGAACTTGACCATAAAAAAACTACTACAGTATCAGGGAAGACCAAAACATAAATTCAGAAGACAACAATTGAAAACAGATATAACCAAAGCCTCAAAGAAAAATGCTAATTGGACCCAAGCACAACAAGAATTCCTGGAAGAGTTAAAGGAAGAGCTAAGAGTGGTAGAGGAAGAGTTTGGAAAAGTGATAAGACTGGTGCAAGAAAATTATGAAAAGAGAATTCACAGCTTTGGAAAAGAGGCACTAAAAAAAATATTGAAGAGAATAACAGCTTAAAAAACAGAATTGGCCAAATTGGAAAAAAAAATCACTGAAGAAAAAGACTCATCAAAAAAGTAGAACTGGCCAAATGAAACAAAGAGGTACAAAATCTCATTGAAGAAAATAATGCTTTAAAAATTAGAATTGGGCAAGTGGAAGCTAATGTCTCCATGAGATATTAAGAAATAATAAAACAAAGTCAAAAGAATGAAAAAAAAGATGTGTAATATATCAGAGGAAAAATAGCTGACCTAAAAATAGATCAAGGAGAGATAATTTAAGAATTTATTAGACTACCAAATGCCATGGGCAAAAAAAGAGCGTAGATATCATATTTCAAGAAATTATCAAGGAAAACTGCCCCAATGTCTTAGATCCAGAGGATAAAATAGAAATTGAAAGAATCTACTGATCGCCTCCTGAAAGAGATCCTAAAATGAAAACTTTGGGGAATATAGGAGCCAAATTCTAGAGCTCTCAGGTCAAGGAGAAAATATTGTAAGTAGCCAAAAGGAAAAAAAAATACAAATAAAATTTGAAAAAAATTTTGGGGCAGGGTGGAACCAACACGGTGGAGTAAAAGCAGGGACTGTCTTGAGCTCTTCCCCAAACCCCTCCAAATACCTGTAAAATAACTAACTCTGAACAAATTCTAAAGCAGCAGAACCCACAAAAAGACAAAGTGAAACAAATTTCCAGCCCAAGACAACCTGGATAGTCTTTGGAAAAGGTCTATTGCACTGGGCTGGGAGAGGAGCACAGTCTAGTGTGGGCCATGCTGGCACAGACTGAGCACCAGCAGGCCCAGAGCCGGACTCAGGGGACTAAAGCTAAGGCATCTATGATGATTTCCAAACTTCTCAACTCCCAAATGCAAAGACAACTTAGAAGGTCAGCAGGAAAGGTCTGTCGGACCTGGGTGAGAGAGGAGTGCAGGCTTGCACAGGCTGCACCCACATAGCTCCGAAGCAGCAGCAATGGTAGAGGCTGCCCACAGATGGTAAGGGGATGCAACGACTGATTAGAAGTAGATTACAAGAATGTCTTTACTGGCATTTAGGCAGGATTCTGCTGCTTTGCCCATATTTGGATCTCAGTCACAGTCCTGGGTGGCGGTCCTGGGGTGAGAAGGAGCACTAGAATAGCAGAGCTTGTGGCAGCAGTGGAGAAGGAACCCTCCTCATAGTTCCAGGGCAGAAAAGAGTGCTTGTGATGGCTCACAGGCCAGAGCACTGGCCAGAGGAGGAGTAAACACCTCTCCTTAGATCAAACCACCTTGAAAGAACTGAAAATTTACAGGTCCCTAGAAATATCTCTGAAAACAGTTACACAAAACCCCTGAAGCTTGGGACAGTACACCCTCCACACTGGAAGCAGAGTCCTACTCTTTTAACAAAGAGTTAAAAAGTCAAGGAATTGACTGGGAACATGACCAAACAGCAGAAAAAACTCAGAATATAGAATCTTACTTTGGTGACAAAGAGATCAAAACATACAACCAGAAGAAGACAACAAAGTTAAAGCTCCTACATCCAAAGCCTCCAAGAAAAATATGAATCAGTCTCAGGTCACAGAAGAGCTAAAAAGGGATTTTGAAAAGCAAGTAAGAGAAGTAGAGGAAAAATTGGGGAAAAAAATGAGAGTAATGCAAGAAAATCACGAAAAATGAGTTAACAGCTTGCTAAAGGAGACACCAAAAAAATACTGAAGAAAATAACCCCTTAAAAAATAGCCTAACCCAAATGGCAAAAGAGGTCCAAAAAGCCAATGAGGAGAATGCCTTAAGAACAGAATTGGCCAAATGGAAATGGAAATTCAAAAGCTCACTGGAAGGGGCAGCTAAGTGGTGCAGTGGATAGAACACTGGCCTTGGAGTCAGGAGAACCTGCGTTCAAATCCGGCTGCAGACACATAACACTCACTTGCTGTGTGACCCTGGGTAAGTCACTTAACCGCATTGCCTAGCCAAGAAAAAAAAAAAACTCACTGAAAAAAATGATTACTGAAAAATTAGAATGGAGCAAATGGAAGCTAATGACTTTATGAGAAATCAAGAAACAATGAAACAAAACCAAAAGAATGAAAAAAAATAGAAGACAATGTGAAATATCTCCTTGGAAAAACAATTGACCTGGAAAATAGATCCAGGAGAGATAATTTTAAAAATATTGGACTACCTGAAAGCCATGATCAAAAAAAGAGCCTAGATATCATCTTTCAAGAAATTATCAAGGAAAACAACCCTGATATTCTAGAAAAAGAAATAGAAATTGAAAGAATCCACTGATCTCCTCCTGAAAGAGATGCCAAAATGAAAACTCCCAGGAATATTATAGCCAAATTCCAGAATTATTAGGTCAAGGAGAAAATATTGTAAGCAGCCAGAAAGAAACAATTCAAGTATTGTGGAACCACAATCAGGATAACACAAGACCTAGCAGCTTCTATATTAAGGGACCAGAAGCCTTGGAATATGATATTCCAGAGGTCAAAGGAGATAGGATTAAAACCAAGAATCACCTACCCAGCAAAACTGAGTGTAATCAATGAGGGGGGAAAATTGACATTCAATGACATAGAGGAATTTAATACATTCTTGAGAAGCCAGAGCTAAATAGAAAAATTGATTTTCAAATACAAGACTCAAGAGAAGCATGAAAAGGTAAACAGGAAAGAGAAATCTTAAGGGACTTATTAAAATTGAACTATTTACATTCCTACATAGAAAGACTATATTTGTAACTCATGAGACCTTTCTCATTATTAGGGTAGTGGGAGGGAAAATATACAGATATAGATAGAGAGATAGAGAGATAGATAAATAGATAGATAGATAGATAGATAGATAGATAGATAGATAGATAGATAGATAGACAGGTAGGTAGATAGATGGCACAGCAGGAGTAGAATATGAAAGGATAATATCTAAAAAATAAAATTAAGGGGTGAGAGACGAATGTACAGGTAGAAAGAGAAAGGGAGAGGTAGAATAGAGTAAATTATCTCACATTAAAGAATCAAGAAAAGCTTTTACAATGGAGGAGAAGAGGGGGGAGATGAGAGGGAATACATGAACCTTAACTCTCATCAGATTTGGATTAAGGATTTGGATTAATCATCAGATTAAGGAGGGAATAACACATACTCAATTGGATATGGAAATCTGTCTTGGTCTATAGGAAAGTAGGGAGGAAGGGGATAAAAGTGGGGGTTGACAGAAGGGAGGGCAGATTTGGGGAGGGGGTAATCAGAAGCAAACACTTTTGAGGAGGGACAGGGTCAAAGGAGAGAATAAAATAAATGGGGAGCAGGATAAGATGGGGGGAAATATACTTAGCCTTTTACAACATGATTATTATGGAAGTGTTTTGCAGAGCTACACACATAAAATCTATATCAAATTGTTTGCCTTCTCAATAAGGGTGGGTGGGGAGGGAGGAAGGGACAGAATTTGGAACTCAAAGTTTTAAAAACAAATGTTAAAAATTGTTTTTACATGCAACTGGGAAATAAGATACACAAGTAATGGGGTGTAGCAATCTATCTTACCCAACAGGAAAATAGAAGGGGAAGGGGAAAAGAGAAGGCAGGGGGAGAGACAGAAGGGAGGGCAGATTGGGGGAAAGTATAATCAGAATGCACAACATCATGGGGTAGGGGAAGGAGAGAGATGGGGAGAAAATTTGAAACTCAAAATCCTGTGGAAGTGAATATTGAAAACTAAAAATAAATAAATGAAATTTGAAATAAAAGAAAAGAAAAGCCAAAAGAAAAAGAAAGAAATTGGAAAAAAAATCCACAGTCAGGAGCACACAAGATTTAGCAGCTTCCATGTTAAAGTTTTGGAGGGCTTGGAATATGATATTCTGGAAGGCAAAAGAGGTAGGATTACAAGAATGATCTAAGCAGCAAAACTGAGTATAATCCTTCAGGGGAACAAATAGATATTAAATGAAGTAGAGGAATTTTGAACATTCTTGAAGAAAAGACCAAAGCTGAATAGAAAGTGTGACTATCAAATACAAGATTCACGAGAAGCATAAAAAAGTAAACATGAAAGAGAAGTCATAAAGGATTTAAGAAGGTTAAACTGTTTACATTCCTAAATGGAAAGATGATTCATGTAACTCCTAAGAACTTCAGCATTATTAGGGCAGTTCAAAAGAGTCTACATAGAGGGCATGGGAATAACTAGATTGTGTTGGAATGATCTCCAAAAAAAAAAGAAAAAAATGAAGGGGTGAGAAAGAGGAACGCACTGGGAGAAGGGCAAAGGAAGAGGTAGAATGGAGAAATTTTTCTCACATAAAAGAGGGGTATAAGAAAGACCTTTTATATTGGAAGAAGGAAATTGGAGTGTTAGTGATAGTGGCAGACAATGCTTGAACCTCACTCTCATCAGAATTGGTTCAAAGACGGAAGAATACTCAGACACACACACACACACACATACACACAAAGTTGTGTTTAGAAACCTATTTTATCCAATAGAGAAATAGGAGGGGGAAGGGATAAGATAAGAAAGGGAGGGCAGATTAAGGGAGGCTGTAGTTAGAAGCAAAATAGACTTTTGAGAAGGGACAGCATAAAAAGAGAGCAATAAGAATAAACAGAAGAAAATGGGATGAAGGGAAATATACAATTAGTAATCATAATTGTGAATGTGAATACAATGAGTTTACCTATAAAATGGAAGCAGATAGCACAATGGATTAGAAACTAGAATCCAACAATATGTTGTTTGTAATAGACACACTTGAAACAGAAAAACACATACACAGAGTTAAAAACAAAAAGGGCTGGAGCACAATCTTATATGCTTCAGTGGAAGCAAAAAAAGGCTGGAGTAGGAATCATGATCTCAGACAAAGCAAAAGCAAAAATAAAAGAGATAATCAGGGAAACTGCATTTTAGTAAGAGGTAACATAGATAATGAAGTAATATAAAAAAATTTTACAGCCAGTTTCTCTGATAAAGTCCTCATTTCTCAAATATATAGAGAATTGAGTCAAACTTACAAAAATAAGAGCCATTACCTAATTGATAAATGGTCAAGGGATATGAACAGGTAATTTTCAGAAGAAGAAATCAAAGCTATGTATAGTCACATGATAGAATGCTCTAAACCACTATTGATTAGAGAAATGCAAATTAAAACAACTCTGAGGTACCACCTTACACCTATCAGAAATGACAAATGCTGAAAGGGATGAGGAAAAATAGGTACACTAATGAATTGCTGGTAGAGCAGTGAACTGGTCTAATCATTCTACAGAGCAATTTAGATCTATGCCCAAAGGGCTATCAAACTGTACATATCCCTTTGACCCAGAAAAACATTTCTAGGTCTGTATCCCAAAGAAATTATAAAAATGGGAAAAGGACCCACATGTACAAAAATATTTATAGCAGCTCCTTTTGTGGTGGCCAAGAATTGGAAATTTAGGGAATGCCCATCAATTGAGGAATAGCTGAACAAGTGGTAGTGTATGAATGTAATGGAATACTATTGTTCCATAAGAAATGATGAGCAGGCGAACTTCAGAAAAACCTAGAAAGACTTGTATGGACTGATGCTGAGTGAAGTGAGCAGAACCAGGAGAACATTGTACACAGTAACAGCCATATTGGGCAATGACCAACTTTGCTAGACTTAGTTCTTCTCAGCAATACAAGGATCCAAGACAATTCCAAAAGATTCATGATGGAAAATGCTATCCATATCCAGAAAAAGAACTATGGAGTCTGAATGCAGATCAAAGCATACTATTCTCTCTCTCTCTCTCTCTCTCTCTCTCTCTCTCTCTCTCTCTTTTTTCTTTCTTCTTTCTCATGGTTTTTCTCTTTGGTTCTAATTCTTCTTTACAACATGACTAATGTGGAAATATGTTTAATATGATCATACATGTATAGCCTATATCAGATTGCATACCATCTTGGGGAGGGGGGAGCAGAAAGGGGGGAGAAAATTTAGAACTCAAAATCATATAGAAGTGAATATTGAAAACAAAAAACAAATAAACAAATTTTTTTTTTTAGAAACTGCACAAACCCTTTGACCGAGCAATACCACTACTAGGTCTGTTTCCTAAAGAGATCAAAGAAAAAAAGTAAAGGACCTATACATACAAACATATTAATATCAGCTCTTTTTGTGATAGCAAAGAATTGGAAATCAAAGAAATGTTCATCAGTTAGAGAATGGCTGAACAAGTTTTGGCATATTATTGTGATGGAATGCTATTGTGATATAAGAAATGACAAGGGAGGTGGTTTCAGAAAAACATGACAAGACCTATATGAACTGATGCAAAGTAAAGTGAGAACAAGGAGATCATTGTGCACAATAATAACAATGTTTTAATGATGATCAACTGCGAAAGACTCGGCTACTCTGATCAACACAATGATCTGAGACAATTTCAAAGGACTCATGATGAAAAAATGCTGTCCACCTCCAGAGAGAGAACTAGTGAACTCTAAGTGCAATTTTAAGTATAATTTTCTCATGTTCTTCATCATTATTATTATTGCAATAGAGCAAATATGGAAATATGTTTTGCATGATTTCATATATACAAAATTGATATCATACTGCTTGCCTTCTCAGCATGTAGGGTTAGGAGGGATGGAGAGAATTTGGAACTCAAAGTTTAAAAAGAATGTTAAAAATAAATAAATAAATAAATTTAAAGTTTATAGAGTCCGCAGATGGAATGTCAGGCTAGATCACAGAAAAAGTGGTGGAGAGTCAGGTGTGAGAAGAATGGAAAGATAGAAAGGAACCAGGTTATGAAGGTGTAAGGTAAGATAGCCTTAGGATCATATGATCATAGATTTAGAGCTGGACTGGACCTTGGAGGCTCTAGAGTCCACCCTTCTTATTTTACAGATGAGGAAACTGAGAGATTTCTTTAAAAAGGTTAAGCAACTTGCCCAGGATTATGCAGGAAAGAAGTGTCTGAGGCAGGCTTCCAATTCAGGTCTTCCCGACTCCAGGTCCAGCACTCTATCCACTGAGCCAAATAGCTTCCCTTGAGAACCAGGAGGACACCTGGGATAACTGGGAATGTGGACTCTGTTTTCTGGAGTAAGTCAATATGAGCAGACTCTCAAGGTCCATGGCTTTTCCTTCAAATTCGCTCCTGAATCCTTGTTGTCAGTCTTGCTGCCATGTTTGATGGAGTAACTCTTGTGAAACCGTGAGGGTGATTTGCAATAAGTGGTCCTTAGGCCCACTTGGTGAAAGGGGAGTTTGGAGGAAAGACTTGCCCAGGGCTCTGTTTGCTATCAGCTCAAACTAGAACAAATACATTTCTTGGAAACCATTGGGAAGGACAGATGCGGGGGAATTTGCAAGTGGGCCTCGGCTCATTTTACCATTCCTTTCCCTTATGCTCAAATGCTTATTCTCCAAAGCCCAAAGCCCATTCACTTTTGGTTCGTCCCTCATTGTGGACTGGAGACAAGCAGGCAGATCTGTTGACATTGTTTACTCCCAGGAGGGCAAAGAGCAGAAGCATCTGAAACTCAAGTGAGCCACGAGGGGCCATGGTTTTGCGTCATTGGGATGTGTCACCAACTTTGCTCTTTTCTAAGTTGTCTCTAAGGTGGAAAGGAAGTTAAGCCAGTGATCCTCTCTTGGCCAACATTTGCAGCTACCAAACCTGAATAGGTACCTAGGAAAGCCTCCTAGAAGAGGGGGGAATGGAGCATGTTCAAATGACAGATTTTTATCATGGATTTTTGTAGTTTTAGAAGGTGCTGTTTGGAGGGAGTTGGGTGTGAGAAGAGGATTGAATAGAATTTTCTTCTACGGCTATACTCTTTCAGACCTTCTTGTTACAGAGCTAAGATGTCTTTGGGCAGATTTTTAATGATGACAACAACTTAGTGGGAAGAGAGCGCTGGCTTTGGAGTCAGAAGACCAGGGTTTGGATCTTGTTTCTTTTAACTAGTACTTCTTTGACCTTGAGAAAGTTAATCCCCTTCTTTGGGCCTCTATTTCTCTTCTGTCAAATGAAGATTGGACTAGATGGGCTTTAAGGTCCCTTTCCATGATCCTATAGGGGCAGCGAGGTGGCACAGTGTACAGAGCCTGGAGTCAGGAAGACTTGAATTCAGATCCGACCTCAGACACTTACTACCTGTGTGACCCTGAACAAGTCACTTAACCTTGTTTGCCTCAGTTTCTTCATCTGTCAAATGAACTGGAGAAAAAATGGCAAACTACTCCAGTATCTTTGCCAAGAAAACCCCAAATGAAATCATGAAGAATCAGTCACTGCTGAACAACAAAACAATCCTGTAATCTATGTTCCATGGTTGTGAAGATTAGATATGAGGGGTGAGAGACCATGCAGCTAGCAGGTGATAGACCCAGGATACAAACTGAATGTTTGCATCTCGCTCCATCTTGCTGCCTTAAATTGCCCCACTCTCCAGCAGGGCAGGTTCCAGGGCTCTTGGCTCTAGCTTCAGAGGCAGAAAGACATTGAGCATGGCTAGCATTTCATCTTTCAGTTCTACTTGGATCCCTTCCACCATGAAATTGGCACTGGGCTGCTCCCATGGGCAGCTTTGGTTGAGAGGCAGTGGTTTAGCCTGTCACTGGATGCCTGCTGGATGTCAAGGTCTGGATTTCTGTAAATTGAAGCAGATTTATTTGACAGCTTTATTTGTTTCTGGGCATTTGTAATACCCTCGGAGTCTTAACCTGACCTCATGTTTTTGCAGACTGAACACCTTCATCCAGTGATAAGCCTTTTCACCTCTTTGTCTGAATTTAGAGCTCGTGGTCCTGGGGGTCCCATGGAGCCTTGATGGGGCAGGATGGCTTTTTCTTCCCTGTCTCAAAGCTCTGTCCCCTGCTGCACCTCCTTTCTTTGTAAATACACAGAAGAGAGTTGAAGGAAGTTAGGAGATAGCAAGTAGGACAGTTTTGTTACTTAGAATTGTTATTTAATCATTTTTTTAGTTGTATCTGACTCTCTGTGACCCCATTTGAAATTTTCTTGGCAGAGATAATGGAGCGGTTAGCCATTTTCTTCTCCAACTCATTTTACAGATGAATAAACTGAGGCAAACAGGGTTAAGTGACTTGCCCAGGGTCACATAGGTAGTAAGCACCTGAGGCTGAATTTGAACTCATAAAGATGAATTTTCCTGATTTCAAGCTCAATGCTCTATCCACTGCACCATCTGCTCCTGGCTTTCCCTTTCCATCTTGTTTCTTCTTGGATTTTCATGTTCCCACTGTCCAGGAAAGTGACTTTCAAGACCCTACTTTAAAATTTCACTTTGGCAGAGCCAAGATGGTGGAGTAAAAGCGGTGACTTGCTTGAGCTCTCCCCCAAGCCCCTCCAACTACCTGTAAAAAATGACTCTAAACAAATTCTAGAGCAGCAGAACCCACAAAAAAGACAGAGTGAAACAAATTTCCAGCCCAAGACAATCTGGATGGCTGATTGGAAAGGTCTATCACACCAGGGTGGGAGAGAAATGCAGTTCAGCATGGGCACTCAGGCAAAACAGGCCTCAGCGAACCTGGAGCAGGCCTCAGGGGATTGAATCATGGGCAGCTGTGGCTTCTCAACCCACAAATGCCAAAGACAACTTAGAAGGTCAGTAGGAAAAGTCTGTCACCATGGTGAGAGAGAAGCTCAGTTCCAGCCCCAGTCCTGGTGCAGCCCTGGGGAGGAGGCTGCTTCCAGAGCTTCTGGCCAATAGACTGAGGAGGAATTGAGTGGCTGATCAGAGTGGGATTGCAAGGATCTCTTTGCTGGTGCTGAGGCAGGACTTTTTTGCTTTGTCTATGCTTGGATCTGGGCCATGGTTCTGGGTGGCAATCCTGGCATGGTGGAGGTTGGGCCTTGGTGGAGAGGGAATCCTCCTCACAGTTCCAAGGCAGAAAACAGTGCTTGTGGTCACTCATAGACCAGAGCACAGGCCAGGAAAGGAGTAAACACCTCGCCCTTGATCATACCACCTTGAAAGAACTGAAAACTTACAGATCCCTAGAAGTATCTCTGAAAACAGCTACACAAAACCCCCAAAGCTTGGGACAGTACATTCTCCACACTGGGAGCAGACACCTACCTTAACAAAGAGCTTAAAACTCAAGTAGTTGACTGGGATCATGAGCAAACTGTGCAAAAAAAGTCAGACCATAGAATCTTTCTTTGGTAACAAAGAAGATCAAAACATACAACCAGAAGAAAACAACAAAATCAAAGCACCTACATCCAAAGCCTCCAAGAAAAATGTGGAAGAGCTCAAAAAGGATTTTGAGAAGCAGAGGAAAAACTGGGAAGAGAAATGAGAATGATGCAAGAAAATCATGAAAAACAAGTCAAAAGCTTGCTAAAGTAGACCCAAAAAAATACTGAAGAAAATAACACCTTAAAAAATAGCCTAACCCAAATGGCAAATGAGGTCCAAAAAGCCAATGAGAAGAATGCCTTAAAAAGCAGAATTAGCCAAATGGAAAAGGAAGTCCAAAAGCTCACTGAAGAAAATACTTCCTTAAAAATTAGAATGGAATGATCTGGCTTAAGGAGAGTATAACATACACACTCAATTGGGTATGGAAATCTATCTTACCCTACAGAAAATAGGGGGAGAAGGGGACAAGAGAGCAGGAGGACGATAGAAGGGAAGGCAGATTGGAGGAGTAGGTAATCAGAGGCAAACACTTCTAAAGAGAAACAGGGTCAAAAGAGAGAATAGAATAAATGGAAGGGTGGGATAGGATGAAGGGAAATATACTTAGTTTTTATACAACATGACACCTACGAAAGTGTTTTGCATGACTACACATGTATAACCTGTATCAAGTTGCTTGCCTTTTCAATGAGGGTGAGTGGGGAGGGAGGAAGGGAAAAAATTTGGAACCCAAAATTTTAAAAACAAAAGTTAAAAAAAAATTTTTTTTCATGTGCACCTGGGAAATAAGATATACAGGAAATGGGGTATAGAAATTTATCCTGCCCTACGGGAAAAGTGAAGGGGAAGGGGATAAGAGAAGGGGGGGAGAGATAGGAGGGGGGGCAGATTAGGGGTATTTAGAATGCATGCCATTTTGGGGTGAGGGGAGGGATGAGATGGGGAGAAAATTTGGAACTTGAAATCTTGTGGAAGTGAATGTTGAAAACCAAAAATAAATAAATTTTAAAAAATTAGAATGGAGCAAATGGAAGCTAGTGACTTTATGAGAAATAAAGACAGTGTAAAACAAAACCAAAAGAATGAAAAAAATAGAAGACAATGTGAAATATCTCATTGGAAAAACAACTGACTTGGAAAACAGATCCAGGAGAGATAATTTAAAAATTATTGGACTACTTGAAAGCCATGATAAAAAAAAGAAAAAAGAGCCTAGACATCATCTTTCAAGAAATTATCAAGGAAAACTGCCCTGATAGTCTAGAACCAGAGAGTAAAATAGAAATGGAAAGAATCCACTGATCACCACCTGAAAGAGATCCCCAAAGGAAAACTCCTAGGAATATTGTAGCCAAATTCCAGAGTTCCCAGATCAAGGACATAATATTGCAAGCATCCAGAAAGAAACAATTCAAGTATTGTGGAAACACAATCAGGATAACACAAGATTTAGCAGCTTCTACATTAAGGGATCAGAGGGCTTGGAATATAATATTCTGGAGGTCAAAGGAAATAGGATTATAGCCAAGAATTGCCTACCCAGAAAAACTGAGTGTAATCCTTCAGGGGAAAAAATGGATATTCAGTGAAATAGAAGACTTTCAATCATTCCTGATGAAAAGACCAGAGCTGAATAGAAAATTTGACTTTCAAATACAAGACTCAAGAGAAGCATGAAGAGGTAAACAGGAAAGAGAAATCATAAGGCACTTAATTAAAGTTGAACTGCTTACATTCCTACATGGAAAGATGATATTTGTAACTCATGAGACCTTTGTCAGTGTTAGGGTAGTTGGAGGGGAAAAAATTATATGTATGTATGTATATATATATATATGTATGTATGTATGTATATGTATATAGAGATAAATAGATAGGCACAAGGTGAGTTGAAAATGAAGGGGTGATATCTAGAGAATAAAATTAAGGGGTGAGAGAGGATTACATTGGGAGGAGAAAGAGAGAGGTAGAATGGGGTAAATTATCTCACATAAAACAGACAAGAAAAGGCTTTTACAGTGGAGGGGAAGTGGGGGAAGGTGAGAGGGAATGAGTGAATCGTATTCTCATAGGATTTGGCTTAAGGAGGGAATAACATACACACTCAGTTGGGTATGGAAATCTATCTTACCCTACAAGAAAATAGGGGGGAAGGGGATAAGGGGGGGAATGATAAAGGGGAGGGCAGATTGGGGGAGGGGTAATCAGAAGCAAACACTTCTGAGGAGGGACAGGGTCAAAAAAGAGAATAGAATAAATAGGGGGCAGGATAGGATGAAGGGAAATACAGTTAGTTTTTCAGAATATGACTACTATGGAAGTGTTTTGCATGACTACACATGTATAACTTGTATTGAGTTACTTGCTTTCTCAATGAGGGTGGGGAGGGAGGAAGGGAGAAAATTTGGAACCCAAAATTTTAAAAACAAATGTTAAAAATTGTTTTCACATATAACTGGGAAATAAGATATATAGCCAACGGGGTATAGAAATCTATCCAGCCCTACAGGAAAACAGAAAGGGAAGGGGATAGAAGAAGGGGGGAGAGATAGAAGGGAGGGCAGACTGGGGAAGGGGTATTCAGAATACACGCCACGTTGGGGTGGGGGGAGGGACAAGATGAGGAGAAAATTGGGAACTCAAAATCTTGTGGAAGTGAATGTTGAAAACTAAAAACAAATAAATTAATATAAAATATAGAAAGATCAATTTCATAGCTGAGTATAAGATGAAGCAGAGGAGAGGCCTGAGGCAGAGAGACCAGTAGAGAGGGGGATACCTACACTTATCATTTGTAACTTGGATAAAGATCCAGCAAAAGAGACTGAGGAGAGGTCAGACAGGTCATGGGAGAACCAGAAGAGAGCAGTGTCATGAAGCCTAGAGAGAAAAGAGGAGAAGAGAATGATAGACAATGTTTAAAGCTGAAGAGAGGCAACAGGAAAAATCTGCCTCTGACACTAGCTGTGTGACCATGGACCCATCACTTAACACTCTAAGCTTCCATTTCTTAGAAAGTAGGATACCTGTAGAGACTATCTCACAGAATTGTTTCAAGGATCCAATGAGACAATGTAAAGCATTTGGTAAACCTTAAAGTGTTAAATAAATGTCAGTTATTTTTAAGTGTACTTGATTTTTGAGAGAGGTAGTGGAGAAAAAAAGAGAAAGAAGAGAAGAAGTGAGGTGGAGGAAGAGGTGCTCTGAATAATGCTTGATTTTATCCAACTGTTAGAACTAGGGCCTATGCTGTCAATTAAGCATTCATTCAACCTCCCATGTGTGCCATCCAACATGAGAGGCTACTCAGCTCCTTGTGCCTCTTTTGGGGTTGTCTCAGAGGCACTTTAGCTTTGCCCCACTGTAAGTACTATCACTTTTCTCTTCTTAGCGTAGGAGTTTGTGTGAATTATATATAACTCATCCCCCATTCTACTTTGGGATCATTCCTCCTCTTTATCCAGAAATGTGCTGGTAAATGTTTAAAAACCAGCTCTCTGAAAAAATGTATGCAAGATACACTTTGAAATTTAATGTGCATTATTAACATCTTCTTCAACGTTTCCTTAAATCTAGACAATCAAAAAAATAATAAATTAGGTTATTTGCCTATTTCCTAGGTGTAAACGCCCACAATGAAATTTTAACAACCAGTTCTCACTAACTGGTTAGAGCTGTCTCCAGAACAGCTAATTCATCACAGCATGGCCTACTGCATTTTATTTAGGGTCAGTTACCAAGGCATATTTGTATATAGTTCTAGTTTTTTATTCAGACTATTATTATTATTATTTTTGGCTAGGCAATGGGGTTAAGTAAATAACAGCTAGTAAGTGTTATGTGTCTGAAGGCAGATTTGAACTCAAGTCCTCCTGACTCCAGGGCCGGTGCTCTGTCCACTGCGCAACCTAGCTGCCCCAATTCAGACTATTATTAGTGAATATAAATAAATCAATATCAACCCATCCAACTTGCACATTTTCCAGTATATGTTCCTCCTTAGACCCCCAAAGTCCAATTCCTCCTCACTACTCATGGGAGGGAGGTGTCAAGAGTTAGTCCAGGAATTTTTTTTCACATAGTAAACCTATGGTATTGGATCAGCCTCCTGTTAATTCTATGTAGCAACCCTGGTCTCTCCTAAAAGAAGCATTAAAATTTTGACCTTTGATGATTCCAGGTAATTATAGTTTCTACTTGGCTTGGCTAGAATCAAGTTTGTCTGCTACACTGAATTGCCTTGGTCCCACCCATGTTCATGCTTGAGATCTGAAACCCTACTTGCTCCTGCAAATGCGTAAAGAGTACTGTTTGACAGTCCTAAATCTGGAGTCCACAATAGCAAGAGAGCTCCTGTAGACTGGGCACTTTGAGGTCTCTCCTCTCTCATGCCTCTGACATCACAACCTTTCTATCTGCTGTCCCTTCAAGTGAAATGAATCTCAGGATGTAAACTATTCAGATGAAACTATGATAATGTTAGTATGCTAGTAGGAGCCAAAATACCAACCCATTAAAGTGATAAAAGTTCATTTCTTTACAAATTATTCAATAATCCAAACTTCTGAATAATTCAATGAGATTTCTTCAAATTACTCTAAAATGATTTATTCATAGATAGAGAAAGAGTTTATCACCAAAAGATAAAGATGACCAAAGAAGAAAAAATGAACAGTTTTGATTATATGGAATTTGAAAGTTTTTATACAAAACTAATGCAGGTAAAAGAAGGAAAACAGATAATTAGGAGAAAATCTTTGTAGCATTTTTCTGGAAAGTCTTATTTCTTTTCTTTTCTTTTTTTGGCTAGGCAGTGGTGTTAAGTGACTTGCCCAGGGTCACACAGCTAGTAAATGTTATGTGTCTGAGGCCAGATTTGAACTCAGCTCCTCCTGAATCCAGGGTCAGTGCTCTATCCACTGTGCCACCTAGCTGCCCCCAACAAGTCTTATTTCTAAGATGATAAGAAACTGATTCAAATTTATAAGACTAAGAACCATTCCCCAATAAACGGTCAAAGGATATGAATAGTTTTCAAAGAAAGTAATCTAAGCTATCAACAATCATTTGGGAAAAAAATGCTCCAAATCACCAATTAGAAAAATGAAAATTAAAGAAACTGAAGTTTTACCTCATACTCATCAGATTGACAAGATGACAAAAGAGGAAAAATAATAAATGTTGGCAGGGCTATAGGAAAATAGGTACACAAATGCATTGTTGTTGGATCTATGGGTCTAGAGTCTGGACTAGAGTGTAGACAATATAGAAAGCAATTTGGAACTGAGCTCCATCAACATTGTCTAAACCATTTAACCTAAAAATACCACTGCCAAGCCTATACTCCAAAGAGACCAAAGAAAAAGGAAAAGGACCTACATGTACAAAAATATTTAGGGTGGCTCTTTTCATAGCAGTTAAAAACTGGAAACTAAGGAGGTACTCGCAGGGGGGAATACACAAATTATAGCATATGAATGTAATGGAATATTATTGCACTAAAAGTAATGATGAAACAGATGATTTCAGAGGAAATTACAAAGACCTCTATGAATTGAAGCAAAGTGAAGTGAGCAGAATTAGAAGAATAATTTATACAATGAAACAATATTATAAAGAAAAACAATTTCAAAAGGCTTTAGAACTTTGATCGATGTGAAGATAAATCACATTTCCTGAGGATGGAAGATGGAGCATGCTACCCACCTCTTGCCAAAGAGATGATGGATTTGAAATGCAGAATGAGACATACATTTTTGGACATGGTCAATGTGGAAATTTGTTTTGCTTTATATTTGTTATGAAAGCTTTCTTTTTCTGGGAGTAGGGGGAGGTGGAGTAGGAAAGAGAGATTATAAATGTTTGTATAAACAAATCAATCAATCAACAGTTATTAAATGCCTACTATGGACCAGGCACTATGCAAAGTGCTGGGGATACAAAAAGAGGCAAAGGACAGTTCCTGCCCTCATGGAGTTTGCAATCTAATGAGAAAGATAATGCAGAAACAAATATATAGAAAGCAAGCTATATACAGGATAGATATAAGATAATGAACAGAGGGATCGCCCTAGAATTAAGAGGGACTGGGAAAGGCTTCCTGTAAAAGGTGGGATTTTGGTTGGGACTTTAAGACCTTTTAAGAAAGGGGGGAGAAGTAGTTGGAGCAGAGGCAGGGGAGCCTTCCAGGCATGGAGGGAGAGCCAGAGAAAATGCCCAGAGCCAAAAGATGGAATGTCTTGCTCTTGGAACAGCCAGGAGGCCAACATCACTGGATCAAGGAGTTCATGTCAGGGTGTAAGGTATAAGAAGACTAAAAAAGTAGGAGGGGACCAGGTTATGAAGGGCTGAATGGAGGGTTTTGTATTTGATTCTAGAGGTAATAGAAAGCCACGGAAATACATTAAGTAGAAGAGTGTTATGATTAGACCTCCACTTTAGGAGGCTGAATGGAAGAAGGGTTGGAATGGGGAGACACAAAGTAGGCAAACCTATTAGCAGGCATATTTGCACATAGTTTTTTATTCAGACTATTATTAACAAATACAAGTAAGTTAATATTAGTCCAGGCATGAGATGATGAGGGCCTGCACTAGAGTAGTGACAGTGCCAGAGGAGAGAAGAGGGCTTATTCTAGAGATGTGGCAAAAATGAAATCAACAGACCTTGGCAATAGATTGGATATGGGGATGAGAGATAGTGAGGAATCCAGGATGACTCCTAGCTTGTGAGCCTGTGAGACTGGGTGGATGGTGTTGTCCTCTACAATAATAAAGAAGGTAGGAAGATGAAAGGATTTAGGGGGAAAGATAAGTTTCATTTTGGACATATTGAGTTTGACTTAATGGAGTTCTGCTGTGTTTTTAATTTCCTAGTATTAACATTTATTCCTATTTTCTTTAAGGATCCAAATCCTCATATCTAGTCCTAGTCTCCAACAATTTTTTTTTAAATTTTCTAATTCTGACTTTATGTTTGTTACAAATATAAACTTAGGCTCTTCTCTTAGATCCTGCCTGAAGATAAGGATGAAGTAGAGATTTTTCCTGAGATCATCTTGGGCTCTCCCTGTGGCCATTCCTGGGAACTCCAAATCAAAATAAGATCTCCGATTCATGACCATTGGCGAGTGAATGCATTCTGAGTTGGGAAAGATAAACATGCCTCTTAGAGGTAGCACAGTATAGTGAGAAGAAACTATGGGGTGGAGCCAGAAACCTGACTTCAGATCTTGGTGATCTTAGACAGTCCTTTATCCCCTCTGGGTTTCAGTCTCTTGATCTCTAAATTGAGGAAATTGAATGGGTGATCCCAAGGGTCTCTTCAGAGTCCTAAATTCTCTGTTCGTCTTCTCCTTAATTTACTACTCTAAGTTGATTAAAATGATTCAGTATGAAGCAAACTGTCCTCCAACTCACAGAACGAACATAAAAGATGCAGGACTAAGTCCAAATCAGGAAGCAGAACCAGTTAGACCTCCACTTCATTGGAATCATAAATGCTTCTAGCTTAGATCAACAATTATGAAGAATTTATAGGTATATAATGTTCTCTAAAGTTAAACAGTGCTAGAAAACTCAGCAGAATTCTTTTATGGGGGGTGTTTAGAAGGAAGCAGTTTGAATTAAATAGGGTAAACATCTCAGTGTATGGTCTGCCTTCAAGAACAGTGGGAAGGCTTAGTTGGCATGGATTTGAGGCTTATTCTACTTAAAGCAATGACAAATATAAAATACATAACTTCTATGCTTCACCACTTGCAGTTTAAAAGCTTGATTCTAAAACAATTTAAGTGTTATAATATGAAGTCTCACTTTATTTTTATACCTTATTTGCTTTTGAGCATACTTTCCTACCTGAGAATTATAATAAGGATGATCTGTACCTTTGGAGTTGTTGTACTGCTCATGTTTGTACTTGGGTGGAGTTAGAGGTAGTTGCAGGGAAGTTGTTGCAATTCTCCATAACATCAGATAAAATTCTATTCTAGGCCATGACTGACTCAAGATGGTTTGTCAGGATTAGAACAAAATGAATGCATGTAGACTATCCAATGATTGACCAAAGAGAGAGAGAGAGAGAGAGAGAGAGAGAAGTTACTTAATAATAACATGGAAAGAATACCCAGTGAAGACACATCACTGGTTCAGATAGACTTAGCCTTATTCACTTTCACTTAGAAATGAATCTGGTCAAAAGAGTGTGTTGAGTTACCTGCCTAGCAAGGTGAAACGTCTATCAAGTCTAAGGAGTACTGACTTCTCATGGGTTGGCCTTTTTATATACTACATGAGCAAGAAGCCATGTTAGTGGTTGGAGCCATAGTTCTCTGAACCACTGAAGTATCAGAGACAGCTTTCTTGCATATTAGGACAAAACTAGCCTACATAACAAAGTATAGAATTTGTGATGGGGAGTAATAGATTGTATTCCTGGCTGTACCACTTCTTAGCTAAGTGACTTTGGACAGATGACTTAAAATCTCTGAGCCTCATTCTTCTCTTTTCTAAAATATATTTAATAATTTTTACCATGCTTTCTTCCTCTACCTAGTAGCATTGTTGTGACAATCAGATAAGGTAATATGAGAATATGGCTTGAAAACTGTCAAAAAGATATTCAAATATAAGGAAGATGTTTATATCTATACGAACACTGCCTCCCACATCTTCCTCACTTTTCTCCTTTGAGGCCTGCCCAACTAGATGTATGGGGGAAATTTGGGTAATCTGTTTGGTCTGCTCTGGATAACTATGAGTCATAGTAACAATATTCTTTATGGACATCAGTACTCTTAAGAGTTTTAAGTAGCACTTAGGGAATAGTCAAGTTCTGATTATATTTCTCCAATTTCTTACTGCTCTTGTGGTTGTAGGACTTATTCTGCAAGGTTCAATGAAATCTTAATTTTGGGGGTGTGCAGGTCTAGAAAGCAGCAGCGTTAATATGTATTGCATCATTGTTTTATCTAGTTATTTAAGCCTTATAAAGAATTATCACAAAACAGGAGTGATTTTTTAAACCATTCTGAGCAGCAATAGGAAGTAAGTTTATGAACATACTCATAATAGGACAATACATATCTCAAGGATTGGTAACAATATTCTTTCTACTATCTATGGAGTTATCATTTTCCAACATGTCTTGTAACCAGAATTTTCTTCCTTTGGTTTCTTTAGTACATGAATGTTATTTTTTATTAGAAAGTATACTTTTAAAAACAATTACATGGAATTTTTTCAGGTTGTCAACACTTTCCTAACATTTCACCAAAAAACATAATGATGCTTTCATTTCAGATTTTTGCTTTATTAAATCTAATTATTGCACAGTAGTTGGTACAAGATATTTTGAAGTAACTTGGCAAGTTCACTATGTGATTTCATAATTAAGGTGTTTAAGTAGAGTGGGGATTCTGGAAAATCATTTATCTAGAAAAATCTAGGTGAAACAATTTCCAGACCAGAAAAGATCATGGTAATCTGTTTTGTCTGTTTGGAAGAAACAGTGTTGGATTCAGAAGTCAGAGGACCTGGGTTCAAATTCCAGCTCTGTCACTTGCCAGCTGTATGAGCCTGGGCAAATCATTTCAGCTTTCTGGGCCTGTTTCATTATTGGGAGATAATGGACTAGGTGACCTCTAAGGTCCCTTCCAATTCTAAGTCTACGATCCTATGAACTTTGATTCAAATGCTATTGTTGTGCTTGTTCCGTAGGTTTAGTTGTGTCCAACTCCTTGTGATCCTATTTGGGGTTTTCTTGGCAAAGATACTGGAGTGATTTGCCATTTCCTTCTCCAGTTCATTTTACAGATGAGGAAACTGAGGCAAATAGGGTTAAATGACTTGCCCAGAGTCATACAACATAGTGTCTAAGGCTGGATTTGAACTTAGGTCTTCCTGATTCCAGGCCACGCCCTCTATCCACTGCACCACCTGGCTATCCATAATATATACATTAGCAGTTGTGAATAGTGCTGTACGTGGACTCAGGAAGACCTGGATTCAAATCCTACCTCAGATACCAGCTGTGACACCATTGGAAAGTAACTTAACCTTTGTGAACCTCTTTTTCCTCATCTATAAAATAGGGATAATAATGCTTGTAATGCCTGTCTTATAGGATTGCTGTGAGGCTCAAATTAGATAGTATCTATAAAGCACCCCACTCCTTACCATTCCTGCTACATTGCCATGGAAACTTAGTCTGCAGGAAGTGACAATTTTAGTAAATGGTTTTTATTGGGAGGTCCCAAATGCTCATGATGTTGAATTTGAGTAGGAGTCCTTAAAAGAGAAAATGCTACATGAAATGTGAAATAAGGAAGAAGTTGCAGCAGCTCACTGGAGAGGATAGGAGTCAGACCAGGTCAGGACTGTGTCTTGGACTATCTGAGCAGGGTATTGAATAAATGTCAGATTGCCTTCACTGACAGACCTGAGGGGAGTTCTGGGAGCCCAAGGCACAACTGGAGAGAAGTTGAGTTGTATAGAACATGGATGGATACTCTCTGCCTGTTTTATTTGAACATGTGGGAGATTTGGGTGACTGCAGAGCTGAAAGAACTGATGACACAGTTGATGTACAAAAAGGGGTGACCTGACTCTTCACCTCTCTCTTCTTAATCTGATTGTAAAGCCTAAGGTCTGTTTTGAGCTATGTCCCAGAATTCAAGTGCGGAAAACAACAATTGCCTTGTCTCCCATCTGGCCACCATGTAGCCATAAGCACATTAGCTGTTCTTGTCTCTTTTATGTTTGTTTTACAATCTTAGGTGAACAAATGTTCCATAATAAATGTGTCCAGGACTGGCAACAACCTAGTAAGTTCTAAAGATCCAAAGGAGGCCTATAGGTGTGGTGAGTGTAGTGTCCCCAGAGCAGTGGTGGTTGATAGCAGGGAAAATTTCTGTACTGGAAAGGATTGCCACTAGCAAAAGGATTGGTCAATGTTACCAGGAGATAAGTGTTAAGAGTGAGTGGACAGGGCAGTGCCAAGGTAAAACATGAAATGTGTGCTTAAAAGTCTTGCAAAATGGTTTAATGTTGAGGCTTAAATATTAGACTCTTAGACAATTGCAATCATAATTATAAGTTACTGAATACTGTTAATGTGCATTATTATTCTCTATGTTTAGCATTCCTTTTTGGAAATGGGAATAAATTATCTTTCCTATACCCAACTGATATTATAATTTGAGTATTTTTGTCCTTTTCCTCCTTTTGAGGAATCCTAGATTTATAAGCCAAAACTTTCTTCTATAATTAGTATCATCCCCTGGGTCTGTTAACATTCCAAGATGTGTGAGAAAAGGAAGGCTTCCCCCCCTCACTAAAGGCAGACTTTCTAGAACTGAACACAATTCAACTGCATGGCTAAGTATTGGGCAGGGAGGAGTAAATGCCCCAGCCCTTGTGGCCTCAGATGGGTATTCATCTCAGTGTTAAATCTGACAAAACCAGGTGCTATTGAAGACAAATCATGGAGGGGGTGGATGAGTAACACACACACACTCACACACACACACACACACACACACACACACACAGAAGGAGATGTGAGACTGGATGTCATGAGAAAGGTGATATTTGAAAACATGGGAGCTGATAAGATTACCAAAAGAAATAATACTGAGGGAGAAAAAAGGAGGGTCCACGACAAACCACTGGGGACCTATGATGTTAATGGGCACATTAATGGGATCTTCATGAAGATCCAACAAAGGAGACCGAGAAGGAGCAGTCAGTAGAAGGAGAACTGAGAGCAATGGCACAAAAACCTAGAGAGAAGAGAGCATTAAGGAGAAGAGAGTGATGACTGACTTTGATAGACTTAACCCCTCTCAGCAACACAAGGATCTAAGACATCTCCAAAAGCCTCGTGATGGAAAATGCTATACATATCCAAAGAAAGAACTACAGAGTATGAATGCAGATCAAAACATACTATTTGCTATTTTTTCTTCTGTTGTGTTTTGTTTCCTCTTTTTGGTGGTTCCTCCTTGTACTGGCCGCATGCTGACCTTCTGCCGGCCATACGCCGGTACCCGCTCCTCCTATAAGAAGCACACTACCAGAGTCTTACTCACACTCGAGTCTTCGGTCCTCTGCCGGATAACCACACAGAGACGAGCCAACACCAGAGCTTTATTCAGAGGCCAACACAGCAAGCCATCATAGCAAGCCCAAGCAGCAAGGCCAGAGCAACAGGGCAGGAGCCAGGAGAGAGCGCCTGCGTGATCTAACCACGCTTGTTCCTAAATACCTACCTAGCCCCTCCTCCCCAGCCCGCTTACTAGCCAATGATTGTAGGGTCAGATACTGGAAGGGGCTGTCTGAGTTTAGCACACCAAGGGGGAGGGAGTGACGTAGGAGGCTAGGACCGGATACAGGGAGGAGGCATCTGGGAATGACGCATAGACAAGAGTACGTGACCTAGGAAGTCAGACTCAGGAGGGGTCTGGGGTCAGTGCTGCACAAAGGGACCCAGGAAGTCAGGAAGGTCACAAGAGGCGTCTGGGGATGACGTTGCATATAGGGAGGGGACTAAGCAAAGGGAACTCAGTCCTCTGCAGTCCCACTCCCACATGGCACAGCCCCTTGCCTCAGGAGCTCAAGCTCCGGCTACTTCCTTGTACCCAGCTTATCTCACAAAGCACTGCCCATTACCTCAGGGCTTCTCCGTATCCAGCCCATCCCAGTTCACCACGACTCTGCCTACCACAGCCCCTGCCTCGACTTCCAAAATACCCAGATCTTACCCTACCCTTGCCACAGCGCCCAACCTGGTAGCTGCCAACATCAGACAGTCCCTCACACCTCCTATTAGTTCTAATTCTTACAACATCACTAATGTGAAAG